>NC_142770.1:17824812-17987312 GCF_988280905.1 Pimephales promelas | reverse complement strand
CAACACAAGAAGTCCCAAACCTGTTGATTTCCTTTTCACCCGATCTAATGGTTCTAACGTCGCTGCTCTACGGCGACGAGGACTGTCATTGGTGCTACGTGACGAAACCAATAAAGCAGAAAGATCTACTGCATTCATCAAAGACAGCGGCAGACAACTATCCCATGGCTGTGGGAAATTTCTGGTGCATTTAAACCGTGGAACCACTTTCCAGGCTGCAGCTAAAACCCAGCGATCTTGCACTCGACTGCATAGAGCCCTCCGTAGAACTGGCGCCATGTCAGAGAAATATCCACCCCTGTGTTTAACTAGATGTCTCTCCTGGCAGAAATAAGCAATAAACTCTTGTAGTCGGATCAACACATTAGCACTCCTACTCTTGAGACACAACGCTTGTGTCCGTCCAAAAGAGCAACGCCAACTTGCTCGTTTTTTTTGTACATAAATACGATAGTTTAATAAATTAAAGTTAAAATTGAAAAATTGTTGAAAAAAAAAAGGTAGTTACCCATGGGTAGAAATTGCCTCTGTTGCTGTATGTCTTGTGTTATGTGCATTTTAAATTATATTTTTGCAAAGATTGACTATCTTCCTCTTGAGAGTCTTTTGTGGTGGCATGGACAGTATTATTTGTTCATTATGCTGGATGAAACGCAAGTAGTTTCAATTCTGTGGCTGCCCAAGGAATTTTACGACTTTCTTTAAAACTAAACGACAACACGCTGAAGTACTTAAAATTGGACATCACACACAAGAACGAGTGAGCGCAGGCAGTGTGGACCTCTGTAGAAGTGTGCTAACTCTGAGTGGCGCGAAATATTTATCGTTTTGAAGCTGAAAGGCATTCCAATACTAGTATCGTGTGCTGTGGATGTGGAGTGAGCGGTGCGTCAGAGGGTGCTTTCACACTGGCGGTTTAGTTCGAAACGGAACACGGTTCGTGTAAAATCGGTGCTGTGAAAGCTGTCGTTCGGACCCCTGAACGCACCGGAGTGCTGAACCCAAGAGGTGCACTGGAACTGTGGTGCGATTCGGGGTGAATGTGAAAGCCACTCAGACTCAAAGCAAAGTAACCTGGGTGCTCAACAAAAACGCATGTCTTTGGTGATGGTTTACCTTGGATGAGAGTGAGAGTGGGTGCAATCTGATCGGCCAATGAGAGGCTCTCAATCCAGACGCCTTCGTGCGACACATACAGTAAACCCAAGTGTCCTTCACTCCGGTGCGCTTAATAGTACCGTATTAATATAAAACACGAAGTATTGTCCGCATCCTGTTTTCTATCCTGCGCCGTCACAAATGCTAGAATCAATGATAAAATGGATTCAAGTGTAAACTAGAAAAAAAATATTGCGCTCCAAAAAGTTAAAACAAATCCTTTTGCTTCAGGTGCTTGAAGGATAATTGTAAATGAGCAAGAAAATTGCTTACCGCACTCTGAATTCAGTCCTATGGAAGCTCGTTTCCGCCACCGAATAAGAAAAAATTTGCAAGACAAGACAAAAAAACAATTGCGAGATATGAAGTCAGAATTGTGAGAAATAATTGTGAGAAATAGGATATAAAGTCAGAATTGCGAGATATAAAGCGGCAATTCTGAGGAAAAAAAGACAGAATTGCGACCTTTTATCTCACAATTCTGACTTTATAACACATAATTGCGAGTTTATATGTCTCAACTCGCAATTGTGAGTTTTTGCCCCTCAGAACAGTTTAAATCTCACAATTCTGATTTTATATCACACATTTCTGACTTTATAACACGAAATTACGACTTTATATCTAGCAATTCTTACTTTATATTTCGCAATTCTGACTTTATAACACGCAATTGCGACTTTATATCATGCAATTCTGAGTTTATATTTCTCAATTCTGACTTTACGTCTCGAAATTGCGACTTTATATCACGCAATTCTGACTTTATATCTCACATTTCTGAGAAATAAAGTCAGGGTTGCGAGATATAAACTCGCAATTGTGAGAAAAAAAAGTCAGAATTGTGAAATAAAAAGTCTACCTTTTTTATTTTTCATTCTGTGGCGGAAACGAGCTTCCATACAGTCCAGACTAAAAAAAGTCTTGCAAAAAAAAAAATATATATATATATATATATATATATATATATATATATATATATATATATATATATTTAAATTGTGTATGGTTCAAAAAAGTGCATTTTGAATTAAAATCTAGACACGATTTAAGTGTGAAACCAGTTCCGGGACTCGGTCCGCAGCATACATGCCCTGTGTGAAAGCACCCGAACTTGTCCCGAAGCGCTTCAAGCTCTTGTCTCCCGCTGTACTGTATGTTAAACTTTTTTTTCACTTTATTTTGTGTGAAAAGAACCATTCAGACTTGATTACCTTTTCCTCAAGTCGTATTTATTTTCTTTCCTTAATCCGAAATCGGACGTTAAAAAGGTTAACTTATTTTGTCCCTCAGATCTATAATCATTCCCCTCTTTCAGTTCTGTTCCATAGTTCGGTCTTAAAACCGTTAAATTCTCCCCATTTATGATATATTATTTTATTTTATTTTTCTCCCTCAAACGCAGAGCTGCTTTTTAGTGCGTATTAAGCCAAGATTTGTGATCATTCTGCCTGAAATGGAGCAGCACGGACATCTGCTAGGTGTCCCGATCCAGTATCAACCAAATGCTATTGGATGCTGAGCGGCCCATATGTGGAGTAGTTCTACTCGCCCCTGTTAAGAGAGTTTTAGTGTTGACTTTTTTAGTCGGGTGTAAATTCTTTGTGTTTAGAACCGTTTCGGTTGCGCGAGGGAACGTCATGGAATCGAATTCAAAGCGGTGCTCTATCTATCAACACCAGGCCAAACCACAGACGAGAACCTCTGTCGTCATCCTCCACCGAGGACACGTTGCTTTTTTCTTTCTTTTATCGTCTCTCCTTTTCATTTATATTGTTTTATGATATAATCTGCACTATTTAAAGCCAGGGCCCATACTGAGAAATGCCAGTGCTTTTTTTTCTCGTTTTATTTAATTTATTTTTTTTCCCTGAAGAGAATGGACCGTGTTCTTTTGTGACCACCGTGCCGATCCAGGCCCGTATTCAACACGACACTTATTAGAGAAATGGTGCTGGTCTGGCACCGGCTCTCCCACGTCTCTGATCTCAGTCGCTCCGGAGGAAAAGAGAAATGCTAAACGGATCTGTGTTTTGTCAAGGGACTCTGGGAAATAATAGGGTCTGTTAAAGGCGAAGCTTTTCCACCCTGGAAGGACAGAGGTCCTGATGAACTTGTGGCCATTCTTTGTAAACATGCACTCTGATTCTAGCTGTGAGTTAAATGCAATACTTACAATAAACACAAAGATTGTCAAAAAGATCAGGAAATGCGTCGTGTTTCTCTTCATTTTCCTTTTAGGTTATGTACATTTTAATAGCCCATTGATTTTTTTTTTTTTTTTTTTTTTTTTTTTTTTTTTTGTATGTGTTATAGAAAACAGAAAATCGGTTGTTAGTCTAATAATATTTTATGACCATTTTTGAAATCCATAATAATCTAATTTCCAGTAGCCTACTATTTAAATGTGTTGCACTTCGTTTTACATGCTAATATTTCACAATTATAATCTAAGTTATAAACTCAGAATTATTACATTTTGCAACACGAAATAATGAACTATTTTCAGAAAATACGTGCCATTTTGTCTCGCGGTATGCAGATGCGGTATGTTTGTGACGTGATGTCAGAACACAAATTTAGCACTTTTCATTTGGCGCCACCTAGAGGCCAAACTATTGTTTTCTTTTCCGCACTCAGAAACTGTAATGGTGCAATTGTTTTCAATAATCTTTTTTTTTTGTTTTGTTGTTGTTTTGTTTTTTTTAAGATTAATTCGCGAATATGCTGTTGTATCTCAAAACAAACACTTATCAGAATAAACCCAGTCATTTATCTAAAATTGCATTTATTATCCTCTGCTGCCCTCTGCAGGTCATTCATCATAGTTCAGAAGTGCGCATTACCTCCGGTTCTACATGCACATATTGTTATATAAACGGGGTATTTCAAATTATTCAACATTTCTTAAGTTTGTCTATTTGATCTTAAAAACTTCGTTTGAAACCAGAATTCATCATATAGTGAAGTGTTTAAATCAAGACCACAACACGTGGCCATGTCTCAGGATCCATATGTCATCTGCTTTGCAGCTTAGAGTGAAATGTTTTAGAATACTATGAGATCATTTTAAGGAAATTGTCTCTGATATCACATATATAGACATCATCACATATATTTTTTCTTACTTCAATGGCACAAGTAATCATTTTAATGTTTATTTTATTAGCAAATTAGATGTTTATGACACATTATGATAAATATATTGTTAGTATGTAAAATAAAAGAATGGTTTCTCACTCTTTTGTACAGTTACTATTGTAACATTATTGCGCCGCCATAAACGTATTCTCATCCCAAGGCGTCATCTAACTTACAATTTTGACCATGCTTCAATATCTGATGCTTTAGGCACCCTTTAGCGTCAGTTGGGTAGGTTTAGGTCTGGGGTAGGGTAGGCTTAGGGTTAGACGCGATCCTAGGGCGTCATCTAACTGACGATAGATACATGTTTGGTTGGAAGTTGAAAAACATACCAAGCACAATGTTCTCTCGCCATTCCTGATTTCTAACACACACTCACAGCGTTCGGCTGGCCTTGTGTTGTTTTCTGTCGTTTTCAGTTATATGTAAATTTGTATGACTTTATTCAGTCCTTTAGATCGAAAGATCCATCCATTTACCCGCCCATAAACCCTCCCCTCGAAGAAATCAGGAGAAGTGGTTGAAAGTGGATTGAAGAGACGGATTAAAACACCAGGTGTGTACGGGTAAGTGTCTCCTTCGTCTACTTCTGATTCGATTGACCAAAATGCATCTTTATACCAGGTGTAAACAGGGCCTACGTCCTTTTTCATGCTGCGTCCTAGCAGAACCTCAATCGATTATTTTTGTATACCTGTGTTATATTTCTTTAAAATAATGGACACTTGTTTTAACATTTTGCTATACAACATGTATACATTTTTAATTGTGTCTCAATTGTCCACATACTTTTGAGGCCACTGGATATTAAAGGTCAACCGATAAAACCGATCAATCGGCACCGATAACCGATTGCTGGAGCAACTTGGTTACGGACAAAAAGCCATACCGATGCCGGTCCGTTGCTAAACCGCTGTCATTATAAAGTACAAGAGCGGCCTCTAGAGGCCAAAGCCATCAATGACGCCTTGTGCTGTTTGTTTTTACACTTAATTTGTCTATGACTATGTGAGTACTATGGCCTTTGTATAAACATTTAAAGATGTCCAGTTTTAAGCATGACTGTTTGGATTTATATGAAATGGTGACACTTTTCAAAAAGAGTCGACTACTAACTAATTTACATTTTTAAGTTGTGTCTCAACATTAGTTAATGCACTATGAATGAACTAACACGAATTATCAAGGTATAATGGTAACACTTTACAATACGGGTGCTCTAATATGCATTAATTCATCATGAGATAATCATGAGTTAATGTATAACTCATGAAGATCTAAACCATTAATTAACGATTACTACATCAGCAACTGATAAAGGTCTATATGATTAATAGATTAAGTAATACATGCATTGCTTTTAATTCAATGTGTCATTGTGTATTAATTCCTTAATAACATATTTTATGAACTAACAGTGTAAATGAATGTGTAATTACCACAATTAGTCAAAGCTATGCACTTCAACTTCCAGTTGTCTGATTTAATTAGTCCTTAGCTAATGATTTGCAAAGGCATCATTATGTTATGACTTTACTTGTTGGGGCACGTCATTATTAACTAGTCATTTAGTAATTGTAGAAATTTGTACATGAATTTGCACTAACAATGAAGTAATGAATCATGTATTAATGCATATTAGTGTACCTGTCATATTATCTGGAAGTTGAAATAACAATAAACAATAACCACAGCAAAATGAACAATAACCACAGCAAATTGGGAGTCTTCAAATCAAACCCATAAGCACCACCAACTGTCCAAATTTGCACTTATGCTTCTGCCAATAACTTTTGAACTGTGAGGTTTTGACAAATCAGACGAAGAGCACACCAAAATGGATGTAAAGCTATATCTCTGCAAAGCATTAAAACTTAATTTGTCAAATCATTATTATGTTCTGATGCTCCCTGCCATGTTTTCTTAGCTCGTCACTTTGCCCTTGACCCCCCTAATTGCTGCTTACAGCTATATTTTATATGGATCCTAATAACCCTATATTAAATGTGTAATCCACAACTTTCACACTTGTAGCCACATACATCTGAATAAACATGCACATTAAAGGGATAGTTCACTTTGAAATTAATTTTTGGTGTGTTTTATCTTACCTCAAGGGCATCAAGATGTAGGTGTCTTTGTTTCCACAATATTTTCAATTTTGATATTTTTAGGTCAACCCGTTCTTGTCTGTCAGTCATATAATGGAAGTCTATGGTCACCACCTCAAAGAGCGTGCACAGAGAAGTCCATATTAAACATGATTTAATGACTCGTAAATGTAAGTACACATTGATGGCCTAAGACACGAAACGAGCGGTTTGTGTGAGAAAACAAACATAGGCCATTTACCTGTAGCCTACAGGTGTACACACCTGTAAAGAGCGGCGCGGCCGATTGTAGGAACTTGATGCGGCTTCCTGTGTCATTCAATGCCAGTTATTGTAGCTGTACAAAAAACAGTCCGTTATGCTGCAGCCTGCTTGATATTGCAAACCTGTATTTAATACAGATATTAATATAAATATTGATATTACCTTTAGAATATCAATCTAATTGGATAATGATAGCTGTGTTGGTATATGTGCAAAATAAGGTGGGATATAGTGTCTATGAAGGTTAAAAAGAGCCAAGAGTGTGTCATAGGCCTATAGACCATTTCACAAGATGTAAACAACACTGGCCCAGAAACACTTCCTGTTTCAGTTTATAACTGTTTTCTTTATTTCACATGTAAAGAAAACATCTTAAAGATGTTTGTTTGACTTTTTGATTCAGTTTTATATGTTCTGTTGGTTGTATTTTATCCCAGCTTTTATGTAGTGTTAAAAAACTGAAACAGGAAGTGCTTCGATCTGGACCAGTGTTGTTTACATCTTGTGAAATGGTCTATACCATTAGATGGCGCCCCATCTCTATTAAATTAGATTAGCTGTGCCTGTTTGTTTACCCATTACTGAATAACACCTCAACGGCTTAAGTTTTTTTTTTTTTTTTTTCAGCATAGTTGATTTGAACCTGCTGTACGATATAGCATATTTAAACATGCATTTGAGATTATGTGTTGCGTGCTTTATGTCACCGCAATAATAGACTGGAATTGATTGACAGCTCCCCGCGTGACGTATCACTTCCTACAGAGCTCTGGTGTGATATGACTCACCGCGAATATGAGTTTAATATTCAGACGTAAGCAATATAACAGCGCGGAGCGCGTGAATCTACATGCATAAATTAGTCATGTGAGTCAGATACCTGTCATTGACCCTTCACACTCACAGGACAAGACTTCTGACAGCCTAAATCACCCAGAAGGAAGCTAAATATGATAATATATGAATATGTGAAAAATAAAAATATGTGAAATAATTAAAGAGCCAAGTTGATTGTACTTAAATTTGAGGCAGACATTTTTTTTTTTTTTTTTACATGTAGTAGCCTAACTTATACTCAGAAGTTGTCCTGCATTTAACCCATCCACACACACACACACACACACACACACACTGCTATCACACTCTAAACAATGCTGGGTTGTTTAAACCCAAATTTGTGTCAAATATGGACAAACCCAAATGTTGGGTTAAAATTTTAATATCAAATTTGAACCCAATTTCAACTTTCACTTTCAACTGTACGTTTTTCAATTACATTTTTAACCCAACATTTGGTTTGGTCCATATTTGACCCAAATTTGGGTTGAAACAGCCCAGCATTTTTAGAGTGCATGTTTGTTCTAACATGTTTTAAATGCACATATCTTGTTATGCTGGGTTGTTTTAACCCAATTTTGGGTAAAATATGGACAAACCCTGCCCATTGGGTTACATTTTTAAAGTACAATTTTAACCCAATGGCTGGGTTTCTCCATATTTTACTCAAAATTGGGTTAAAACAACTCGGCATTTTTTTAGAGTGTAATAAGCTCATGAAAATGTGAAAGTTTACATTCCAACTCAATAAAATGAACAAATGCAACACTTTATGTTACAATGCTTTTACAGCAAAATTATGATTGCACGCAACTAACCTTCACCTCATCTATAGTACACCATAACAAGGATAACTTAAAATAACATGTAAAGCACATGTCGTGTGAGTCATATGCCTGACCCTGCATGTTTGAGCTCTAGAGACATATTTTGAAGGACCAGACTGCTGATAAATGACAAAGGAAGCTATATATGTATAATAAATATGTAATATTGTTGTTATTATTTGGCTATTTATAATAATACTATTGTTTTGTACATTTGCACAATATCTCCAATTTGTAGAAAAAGCGTATGCAGTGACTGACGCATGAGGTCATGTGCTCATTGACGCAAAAAAAAAAAAAAGTAACCTTAAAATAATAAAAGAATACCTTAAAATAAAATGTAACCGAAACAAATATATAATATTAATTTCAGTAAAAAATTAAATAAAATAGAAATTAGCACTTCTATTCAGCAAGGACACTTTTCCAAATGTATCAATTTATCAAAAGTGACTGTAAGGACATTTATAATGTTACAGAAGATTTATGTTTATCACTAAAAATCATATTCAAAAATAAAAATCAGAAATGTTTCTTGAGCAGCAAATCATTATAATGATTTCTGAAGAATCATTACCTAAAGACTAACAAAGAGGTTTTATTTATGTATTTATTTATTATATATATATATATATATATATATATATATATATATATATATAAAATGTCATTATGCAAAAACAAAAACAACAAAAAAAAACATAAAAATCTGAAAATGAGATTCACCAATAAACTTAGGAGTTTAGCATATATTTGTTATAGCCTCAAAGCTAACAGACATGTTACTCAATTATTTTGAAGCACAAATGCTTTTTGGCGACAGAACACGTACAAATACAGTACAAGGTACAATCTGTGCTGCTGTATCAGACTTAACACTGCTAGTAATGGAGGCCTCAGAGGTGAGTAATGGCAGTTTGTGTGTGTTTGTGAGTAATGATGAAGCAAACGGGTCACTTCCTGTTCGCTGCATAATGAGACAGAAGGGTGACAGTCACAAATCCCATTCTAGAGATCCAAAAAAACACATCAACACAAAGCTAAAGACGTTCCTCTCTCGTTTGGTCTAAGAACGCTGTTCCGAGACTGGGTGTAGTTTTCAGTCACACTGTTTCTTCACACATTAGCAAGATGTCCCTGATGAACTGGAAAAACAGCAAGAGAAGCGAACAAGGTGTTTTTCTGCTTTTTTTTACAACATGAATGTGCTGACTGCTGTCTCGGTTCGTGACGTCAAATGGCACCTCCGTTTATGTGTGAGGCTGGTTCGTGCGTTGAACGCAAACAACCCTCACAGACACATTTCCTTTCCATCATGTTTATCTGTCCATTGTGATGCGGAACATGACGACTTTAAAGGATGAAATTGACATTTTCCAATTCAAACTCAAAAAATTCTTCATGTTTGTCTTTGAAAAACATTGATGCCCATGTTACTGGTTTTAAAGGTGCCATGTGTAAGATTTGAGGTAAAAATATCCATAAAACGAGCAATGAGGAGAAATAAGGGCGATGATGTCATTAAAGACATGGCAAGTTATAGTGCTGCAGAGAAATCAACCTGAATTAGCATGCTAAATTACTAGCCACGGCCCAACAGGTGTTGTAATACCAGTTTCGGCCATGGGGGGGCAACATAACCATCAGTCAAACTGCAATACACGAATAACTCACACAGCTTGTGGGCGTACTTGAACCTGACGTCAATCGTGTGGAAAGTTCAGCAAAAATTTTCAAAAAAATGATTGGTCGATATTATGTATGAGGAATACCAACGCTATCTCACGACCAATTCGTACGAGAGATTAAAAAGTGGCAAATTTGTACTAATTCATACGACCTCATTTGTACGAATTCGTACGATTTGTCTAAACCCACGTGATGGGTAGGTTTAGGGGCGGGATCAGGGGTAGGTCATTCGTACGAATTCATACGAATTGGCCAACTCGTAAAATATGTACGATTTAGCAAAATTGGTACTAATTTGTACGAGTGAGGTCGTACAAATTAGCCACCTCGTAAAATTCGTAAGAATTCCCGTGAGATCGGGTTGGGAATACATTTTGGTAAGTTGTAGCATACTGTATCTTTCTTGTAATTCAACTTTTTTTATTGTTCAACAATCAGAGTACATCACATTATTCAGTAATCACCTTTGCAATTACACACTCAGCCACTAGTCCCTATCAGGGGAATACAACCAAAACAAAACCACATGAAAATTAAACAATTATTAGCAGTATTCGGGTTTTTTTTATTATTATTAGCTAGTAGAGATGATCGGTTCACGTGCGATCTGTCGTGTAACATTTACAAGCGCCAAAACGGTATCTATTGATTGAATCGCGTAATAAAATTGACAAAATCTAAGAGCTGAGATAGTTGTATATCATAACTAACCTGCTCTGTCTAGTCTGTCGGTTTCCGTCTCCTCTTTGCTTTGCGATTTTTCTGTGCGTGACAAAATTGATGTGTGGCGTGTGAAAAGTGTCGATTGCGTGTGTCTCACGGTGAATTCGCTCTGAGTGGCGCTAGCTTGGTCAACATCAGCGAATGCTGTCTGTCAAATTAATGTCATTCAAAGTAACAATAAAAATGTAATATGAACAAAACGAATATGAACATAGTCACTGGTAAAGGTGAAGGGGAGTAGCTTGAAGATGTCATATTTAAAAATCACTTGACATCAACCAACGTTCCTCTGGAGTCAAAATGTCCGCTATTATGAGTTAGCTCGGCTTCGGCTATTGTGAAGGTGGGGGCGGAGCATAGAGACTATGCCGTTTCTTGTTTCTCGATTAGACCAACTCACTTTCTGGAGGTATACTGCCCCCATCTGGTATGGAGTTTGAATTGATTTTTTGGCAGATACTACATAAGGCACCTTTAAACTAAAATTTGGAGTTAGTGACTATGTCAAGTGGTGTAACCGTGGCCTTGATACTCGGCCATAAGGGTCACATGACAACAAAATGGCTTCCTGTTACACCAAATTTTCAATTACCAATAACAACCCACAAACCAATTTCGCCTGGACAAAATCAAGTCCCGCCCTTTATGATATTATGATGATGAATGAATGATAGATACTTAAAGAATCAGACAATGTTTGATGTGGAACTCAGTGTTGAGTCATTACAGTCCAACCGGATACAGACTCATCGAGCTCATCTCTCACAACAGGCTGTGCCATGATACTGTCAACATGCACTCACACACATCTGAAATGCTTCAGGGAATCAGTGTGAGCTGTCCGTCTTCTACACCAATCAGAGTTTCACGGGTTCAAAAATGAAAGAGTCTCCCATTATTTACACTATTGAAAATAAAGGTTTCTATAGGGAGGTTTTCATTTAGAAGAACCATAGAAGATCTTAAGAATCTAAAGAACCTTTTTCCACTATAAAGAACCTTTTGTGCAGTGGATGGAAGGGTTCCATGGAATTACAGATGCCAATATAAGATAACTTTACAGTTAATGTTAATAGTGATGTTACATGGCTTACAGAAAACATCTTAATCATCAGCAAAAGTAAAATTATTATACTATTATTATTAAATTATTAATTTATTACTTTATTAATGTATTTACTTAAATTATTATACTATTATATTATTATGATACTTTATATACTGTACTCATGTACTGTACTGTACTTACCTCCATCTCTTTGCCCTTCCCTGCAGACTCATTTTTATTCAGAAGATTTCCAAAATAACCAGTGTAATGGACTGACAGCTTGGGAAAATGCAATTTGAGCAGGATATTTTGCATAAATCATATATATATTGCTGTTTTGCTTGTTTTTCTGTCTCATTTGACTAATTTTCCTCTCAATTCGGCCAACAGGAAGTGCAGTGAGACACTGTTTCCATTCACCTACTTTATGCAAATTGTGGGATTGCATAAAAACATTGATAGAAACGGCAAGATGCGCATTTATTCTAAAAATGCAAATAAAAATTTGCCAATTCCGAAGGAGGACACAATTTTGTTCTCTTGAACACATGGGACGTAACTGGAGGGTACATAGTGTGCTTTCTTTCTCACAAATATTATATTATTAAAATATCCGAATCTTAAGTTATATTATCTCCATAGATTCTCAGAAAGTGTGATGTAATTAGAAATTTGTGTGTGCTGTGTATTTTTATATCTTTAAAATATCACACTGTTAGTTAGCTTAGCAGCTAGCATGCTAACGTCAAACTCTGAAATCAACTGTCAAATCTCAAGTAGAAGCGTAATGAATATGAACTGACTAGCTTTACTAGCCCAACATTGACAACAAAGCAGCTCTCTAGGTTTTGGGTCAGCCTTGTGTGTGTGTGTGTGTGTGTGTGTGTGTGTTGTCCTTTAATGCCTCTGTAATTGCTGTCGTCAAATCAGTTCTTTTGTTGTCATCACACACACTTCAATTTCCTCGTCCATTTCACTGTAATCTTCTAGAAAGTGGGTTTGTGTATTTGTGTGTGTGTAGTATGTCTTTGTGAATCATTCTTGTTGCGTACGCATTTGTTTATGTATCTGGGGAAAAAGCCTTAGCAAACTGACTGGAAATTGATGTTTTAACTAGACCATTGGTCCAAATTTCAGTACGTCATGCATTTCGCTCATTTCAATCACTAGCCGTCCCACATTGCAGCTCTCTCTCTCTTTCTCTCTCTCTCAAACACACATATAACACTTTATGAGATGACACAATGCTGTTATGGGGTGTGCGTCATCATTTTTGAAAATTCACACATGTCCACAACACACGTAACTGTTTGACCGGCAAGCGGGACCATGAAAATAGAGGCCCTTTCATTGACGTTTAGACGTACTGTGTGAGAAAGTGTGTGCGTTTCTCCATTATTCATCTCACATCCAGGTACTGATGCTTTTGAAGTGTTTTACCTGGAGAATACAGGCAGTGTGTGACTCACAAATACGCTGGCTCTGTTCCAGGACCTGCTTTCGGCACAACCAAAAGTGTGCAGCATATTCAAGATGCCTCATTTTGACCAGTATTTTAAAGCAGCTTCGCATCAACATGGACAGTAATCCCAGGATACATTACGACATGGTGAGTGAAAAAAGTCATTATGACGAATGACGCAAGAGAAATGTTGATTAAAAATATAGTACATTTAATTAAGTACTTGGATATACATATATAAAACTATATAATATATATAACCATACTAATACTGTGTTTGACCCCCTTTCTCCTTCAGAACTGCCTTAATTCTACGTGGCATTGATTCAACAAGATGCTGAAAGCATTCGTTAGAAATGTTGGCCCATATTGATTGGATAGCATCTTGCAGTTGATGGAGATTTGTGGGATGCACATCCAGGGCACGAAGCTCCCGTTCCACCACATCCCAAAGATGCTATATTGGGTTGAGATCTGGTGACTGTGGGGGCCATTTTAGTACAGTGAACTCATTGTCATGTTCAAGAAACCAATTTGAAATGATTCGAGCTTTGTGACATGGTGCATTATCCTGCTGGAAGTAGCCATCAGAGGATGGGGACATGGTGGCCATAACGGGATGGACATGTTCAGAAACAATGCTCAGGTAGGCCGTGGCATTTAAACGATGCCTGATTGACATTAAAGGGCCTAAGAAAACATCCCCCACACCATTACACCACCACCACCAACCTGCACAGTGGTAACAAGGCATGATGGATCCATGTTCTCATTGTGTTTACACCAAATTCGGACTCTACCATCTGAATGTCTCAACAGAAATCAAGACTCATCAGACCAGGCAACATTTTTCCAGTCTTCAACTGTCCAATTTTGGTGAGCTCTTGCAAATTAATAGCCACTTTTTCCTATTTGTAGTGGAGATGAGTGGTGCCCGGTGGGGTCTTCTGCTGTTTTAGCCCATCCGCCTCAAGCTTGTGTGTGTTGTGGCTTCACAAATGCTTTGCTGCATACCTCGGTTGTAACGAGTGGTTATTTCAGTCAAAGTTGCTCTTCTATCAGCTTGAATCAGTCGGCCCATTCTCCTCTGACCTCTTGCATCAACAAGGCATTTTCGTCCACAGGACTGCCTCATACTGGACGTTTTTCCCTTTTCACACCATTCTTTGTAAACCCTAGAAATGGTTGTGAGTGAAAATCCCAGTAACTGAGCAGATTGTGAAATACTCAGACCGGCCCGTCTGGCACCAATAACTATGCCACGCTCAAAATTGCTTAAATCACCTTTATTTCCCTTTCTGACATTCAGTTTGGAGTTCAGGAGATTGTCTTGACCAGGACCACACCCCTAAATGCATTGAAGCAACTGCCATGTGATTGGTTGATTAAATAATTGGATTAATGAGAAATTCAACAGGTGTTCCTAATAATCCTTTAGGATAGTGTATATATATATATGTGTGTATATATATATATATATATATTCTTTTTTTAACAAATCTACAAAAAAACTATTATAAATAATTTAAATAAAGCTAATATAAAAGAAAATATATATCTAGTCGATGAAAAACCTAAACTTAAAAAACTTAAATGAAAACTCAAATGTTGGTTTGGCAACTGAAATGAAGTACCAAAAATGACTAAAACTAAAACTTAAAAAAAAAAGTCAGCTAAATAAATGTATTTACAGATATATTTAAAACTAATAAGAATGACAAAATCAAATTACTAAAACTTAAATTAATATACTATATGCTATATGCTAGTATAAAAATAGTACTAAACTAAAACTGATTTTAAATGTTGTCATTTTTCCACCATTTCTCAGCTTTTAGTTTTGCGGTTTGTTAAAATAACACTGCAGTGTGACAAATAATTTTTTAATAAATAAATAATACAATTATTTAAATAAGGTTCTTTCATTAAAACATATTCTAAAAATAAACTTAAAAAAATACTATTTAGTAACATTTTATTAATTATTAATGTTATAAAAATAAGCAGCAATTATATACAAAATTATAAATTATAATATGTATAAAGAAAACAACACCCTTTTCTATAAATATAAGCAATAACTAAGATTACAAAGAGCATGAAGAAATGTTTCAATATTTTGCACACTTTTTTGTCAGTTTTACGTTTTCACTAATTTATTATTATTATTTTAATTTACTATTTTAATCCTAAGGTTCAGGGAGCAAGGCTGCTCGAAGAGAGCAGAGTCACTCGTGTTCGGCTACACAAATACTGGATGGGAGGAGAAACCACAATGCGAACGGACCCACACACAATGGGCCAGAGTCCTTTGTAGCTCAATGTAACAACAATAGACAGACGTCAAAAGGAATAAATGTGGCGCCCTTCTAAACATGTCAGTCTGCTGTTTTTCAGCAACATAAATGGAGCATATGAACCTTTTTGCCACTTTTATGAACAGTGATAGCAAGCCTGATATGAAATATCATATTATGAACGCAACTGCTAAGCTAACCGCTGCACCTTTCTAAAGTCATTTTTGTTTATCTCCTTGATTTGTATACTCTGTCTCTTCATGTTGCTCTTTTTATCTTTTAAATGAGCAAACTTAGTGTGTGTGTGTGCTATTGCGTCAATGTGTGCTGTCAGGACACTGAAAGTAGAGTATTCACTACAACCCCAGTGTGTGGAGGTAGTGAGGGGATATTGCGTGTGATTACCCTTGTGTGTGTGTGTGTGTACACATATTCTCGGTGGGTAGCGGGGCGATGGGCAGGATGCTGCTGCATAAACAGTGGGCTCCAGAGCCGAGCCGTCTCTCTTGCGTTTCCTTCCCTGGCTGGGTGGTGTTGCCGGGGGACTCGTTTGCTCTTTTGACCAGCCAGTATACCATCCAGAACACCCTGACATCCATATAGTAACATGCTAACATAACAACCACTCAGAACCCCTCAGAAGATCTCACCTAACAGAGAACGTTCTGGCGTGCGTTTCTCGTACAACGATGTAACTCGCTGCTTCGCTACCATAGTACGATGCATCTTTAAAGAAATCAACTAGCTAGTCGCGACTGTTTCTCGAAACCCATTGTCGCAAAGGTTTCGCACATGGTGAAGTAATAACTACTTTTAATGAAACTGTTTGAGATCAAATTACCGCTAGATTTTTTAATATAAATTACAGACATGTCATCTGAGGACTATTTCTAATTGTTCTCAGTTGTTTTGCTTTATTACCAGACTCAATATTTGGCTCTTTCTTAGTTGAGCCCATTCGCACATGCGTACTCTTCAAAATCGGTACTTTAACTCTTTTGACAAACTAAAAGATGTAAATTACATTTGTATGTTTTCTAAATAAAAGGCACCGGTTGTACTGAATGTCAGCTTGCTTATTTTGCTCAAGATAAGGATTTATTACGTCCAAATGTGATGCAATATAGAAACGATGTCTCTAACCACAGGTCGAGAGCTGTCGTTCAAACCACACAACTTTGCGATGCTGTTTGCGAATGTTCGTTGGAACGATGGTTTCGGGAAACACCGACTCGTTGAACTATGCTGGTAACGACGGAACTTGCGACCGTAGTTGGCTAACGATGCTTTCGGGAAACGCACCCCTGGCAAGGTTTTCTCTGAACACACTTTCTTCCAGTAATGTTATAAGAACGTTTGTTCGTAAGTTTATAATGTTCTCAAAACGTTGGACCGAAAACATTATTTATACACCGTTCTTGGAAAGTTCTATTTTTGGTGGACGCTCGTCCAAATTTTTTTTTTTTTTTAAATGTTAATGCTTGTTTCCGAATGCTTAAAGTAAATTCAAAAGTAATGTTCCAACAATGTTTGCAAAATGATCAAATTGAATGTTTCCCTAATGTTAAAGGCCCACTGAAGTGGCTTTATGTAAAGGGACAGCATTATTCAATGTGTTGAGGTAATTTCCACTGAAACAGGAAGAGAGGGCGGGGCATATCGATCAGCTCCTCCCCTTTTTTTCAAAACAGTAAATAGCTTTAGGCTATGTTTACACAGAAACGATCTGAAGAGAAAACGCAAAAGTGGAGTTGCGTCATCACTTTTTATTCTGCGTTTAGGCGAGCGTTTTGTGTGGGAAATCCGCGTCCATATGGTGACGCAAAAGTGTGTGAAATTTTATGTAGTATGCACTCCAGGCAGCTAGGTGGCGATGTGGGGCACTACCACACAACACCACCAAGTCTGCACACCTGCGTACAACCTTCCCTGTCTAGCAGACTTTTGCGTTTTTACCGTTTAGACGGGAACGCGGCGGTGGAGCGTGTTTTAGATTTCCACTCTGGAGGGTGGTTTCACTTTAGTGCGTTTTTAAGCCCCAAAAATGTCGTCGCCGTGTAAACGAAAGGCACATCCGATAAAATATTTTTACGTTTTCACTTGCGAGCGTTCTTGTGTAAATGGGGCCTTAGTTTATATCACAGCTCAGTTTCCTTCTAACCTCTAACTGTTTCTCCTAATCTCCTCCATATTGCGTAACAATATAGAATTCAAATGGGTCCGACACGTTTTCCGTTCTGCGGCGACTCGATCATATGATCCGCTCTTTTTTTCTTTGTGTGGGGGTTCATGTGACAACACGAAACTAGACTTCATTGTCCCAATGGAAAGCATATTTACACTGTCTGAATCTTTCACTGTCCCCTAGATAGTGCAATATGTGCCGTTCACCATGTAGAAAATGTGTAAACAAGGGACTGATTTCAGCCGCAGCTTCTGCATCTATTTATAATGTAGGGGGCGGGGCTTCGGATTCTAGAGAGCATTTGATTGGACAGAAAATCTGATGAGGCGCTAAAGTGCAGGGAGATGTCATTAAAATCGTAGATCCATATTGGCGGATCAAGTGAGAGACTGCAGTTTTGAATGATTATATATATATCTCAATGCGAATTTTGTTATTGTTTTGGAGCACTCTAGCTAATAGATCACAGTAAGGCTAACATAATCACACTTTAGGCCAAAGAAAACTGTATATTTTAAACATTCAGGGAATATAATGTTTTCATAACTTCATGAATATTAGCTAAAGTTCAAAATTAATTTGTTTTCCGAAGATGTGTTTATGTTAACAAGGTATTTGAATGCTAGCATAACAATTGAGGTCAATTAGCCTACAACAACTGCAGTATTGGGAACATGTGCTGACATGCCACAGCTTTGCCCGAGAAAAAGACAGCTGAGTAAAAGCTTCCCACATCACACACACTCGCACACACACTTCAAGCAGAAGATTAGTCAGTGGCTCAACCACTCACAGACACACCTCAGCCCCACCCTGCGCACCCATGCAGTGGAATGGGGGTTTTACGCCGCACTGGTTTCATTCTCACTCTTAATGGAAAGTGTGGGTGGACTCCCCCTTTTATGATCACACAACCTATTTTTTTGTGTGAGATATCCACAAAGTGCGACATGGACACAGTTGAAACGATCTCTGTTCTTGTTGAGTCCTCGAGCTATGGGATTGGCCACCGCTGTTTACATGCCTTGAGGATATGCATTGTTTCTCATGCCTGGTTTCGCATAGCAGCCTCTCGTTGCCAGTCTAGATCTGCTGAGAGCTGTTCCCATTTCCTGTTAAACAGGAAGAGCCAACCCCCCCCCCCCCCCCCTGGTCTTTGTCACTCAGAGAGACAGGAAGAGGAAACGGCCCACAGGAAACGGCTCCCCCACTTGCTCCGAATCATCCCGCTGATCGCTGCATGAACTTACATGCACAAACTGTCCTCAGTCAGTTGCCCAATGGTAAAATACAATGTGAAAGTGAAGTGTACAGAGCTTAGACTTTCATTGTTGTAACACAATGCAATCGGGTTGATTTAGTCATATTATTACAGAATTATTTTGACTTAAATTAAAGCAATTAATTTATGTCATTGTAGCAACATTATAGAAATATTATACATTATATCTGAAACTAAAATGTTGAATAGTGAAAATATATGTGTGTGTACGAACTTTTAAGTTAGATACAATATATATATATATATATATATATATTGCTTGGATTGTTTTTTCTGTTTTTTTTTTAAGAAAAGTGATTTTTTGGTTTTGCTTGGATTGTTTGGGGATTTTTTTTAAGAAAAGTGATTTTTTGGTTTTGCTTGGATTGTTTTTTTTTTTTTTTTGAAAAGTGATTTTTTGGTTTTGCTTGGATTGTTTTGTTTTTTCTGAAAAGTGATTTTTTTTTTTTTTTGCTTGGATTGGGGTTTTTTTTTTGCTTGGATTGTTTGTTTGGAAAAGTGATTTTTTTTGTTTAGATTGTTTGTTTTATTTGGAAAAGAGATTTTTTTTGTTTAGATTGTTTGTTTTATTTGGAAAAGAGATTTTTTTGGTTTTGCTTGGATTGTTTGGAAAAGGGTTTTTTGGTTTTGTTGGGATTGTTTTTTGTAAAAGTGATTTTTTTTTTTTTGTTTGGAAAAGTGATTTTTTTTTTGGTTTTGTTTGTTTTTTTGGAAAAGTGTTTTTTTTGGTTTTGTTGGGATTGTTTTTTTGGAAAAGTGATTTTTTTGTTTGGATTGTTTGTTTTTTGGAAAAGTGATTTTTGTTTGGTTTTGTTTGGATTGTTTGGAAAAGTGATTTTTTGGTTTTGTTTGGATTGTTTTTTTTTTTTTTTTGAAAAGTGATTTTTTGGTTTTGCTTGGATTGGGGTTTTTTTTGGAAAAGTTTTTTTTTTTTGCTTGGATTGTTTGTTTGGAAAAGTGATTTTTTTTTGTTTTGTTTAGATTGTTTGTTTTATTTGGAAAAGAGATTTTTTTGGTTTTGCTTGGATTGTTTGGAAAAGGGTTTTTTGGTTTTGTTGGGATTGTTTTTTGTAAAAGTGATTTTTTTTGTTTTGTTTGGAAAAGTGATTTTTTTTGGTTTTGTTTGTTTTTTTGGAAACGTGTTTTTTTGGTTTTGTTGGGATTGTTTTTTTGGAAAAGTGATTTTTTTGTTTGGATTGTTTGTTTTTTGTAAAAGTGATTTTTGTTTGGTTTTGTTTGGATTGTTTGGAAAAGTGATTTTTTGGTTTTGTTTGGATTGTTTTTTTTTTGAAAAGTGTTTTTTTTTGGTTTTGTTGGGATTGTTATTTTGGAAAAGTGATTTTTTTGGTTTTGTTTGGTTTTTTTTTGGAAAAGTGTTTATTTTTTGGTTTTGTTTAGATTGTTTTTTTGTATTTTTTTTTTTGGAAAAGTGATTTTTTTGGTTTTGTTTGGTTTTTTTTTTGGAAAAGTGTTTATTTTTTGGTTTTGTTTAGATTGTTTTTTTTTTTTTTTTGGAAAAGTGATTTTTTTTTTTTTGCTTGGATTGTTTTTTTGTTTTTTTTTTTGGTTTGTTTTTTTTTTTGTTTTGTTTTTTTGGAAACTGGATTTTGCTGGTTTTTTGAAAAAGTGACTTTTTGGTTTTGCTTGGATTGTTTTTTTTTTTTTTGTTGTTGTTGTTTTTTTGTTACTGAAATGTGTTGGTGTTGCTTGGATTGTTTTTTATTTTATTTTATTTATTTATTTTGGAAACTGGATTTTGTTGGTTTTACTTGACATCAGTTGTTTTATTTGCGATAATGCAATGAAATTGTGCCAAAATAATTTTAGGCCTGGATGACAAAGAAAGTATGAACACCTGCAAAAACTACACAAATATATTTTGTGTGACCTTTTACAAAATGAGAAAAAGAAAAAGACCAGAACCTCTACATATTGTTCCGAAAAATTGTCCATATCACGTAACAAGAGTTCAGGGCACCCACTGCATCATGTTTCTGTCATTTTCATTCTGTCATTCTTTCTTTTAAAGGGAAGTTACACAGGTGCAGTGTCACCACAGTCTGACCAGAAAGAGCTTCACATGGGCACACATCTGTGACAACCCCCATCGGCCCACGCCTCTGCTCCCAGCCGTTTCTGGACTGTGAGGGGGTGTTCGGGGTTAGTTTTCATTTCCACATCCACATTTTGATCTCGAAAGCGATACTGAGGGAGAAACGAAGGTTGTTTCTGCCTCATTGTGTGTGAGGAGAGACTGTCATTGAAACTCATCAAACCAAATGCCAAAAATGGATCATCAACATTTGTTCTCGGCATTCAAAAATAAGGAAGCGTTATTAAAATGACGGGAATTCACAGATATCCTTTATCAAAATACAGTAGTGTCATCAGTTTCTGTTACTGCACAAAAATCATTGAGCTTCAAGATGTTTATATGGATTACCACAGATAGCCTATTTAATGCATGGTTGCTACAAACAAATTATGATCAATTATTGTACAGATTTGTATCTGATATATGTTTGGTTTTATATACAATACTATTAATACAACTTCCCCTTGGCCTTTTTGAGATTTGAATATCCCCAGCGTTACGTCAGCACCCTTTGTTTCAGAGACATATCTTCAAATAGGCTGTGTGTGTGTGTGTGTGTGTCTGTGTGTGTTTGCGTTTTTCTGACAGTCATATGAGTCATCGGCATGGTACTTCCAGAAAAATTATTCAAAAGCTGCAAAAACACCATGGTGTATATCTTAAAAATAAATTCTCTATAAATGAGGGGGGGAGGACGGGCCCATCAGGTCTCAAACACCCCGCTTCATTACTCCAGTGGTGCTTTACTCATTTCGCTTGTGTGACTCAGGTTTGGTATTTACTTTTAAGTGGTTGACTCATTGTAATCATACTTAATAAGATGGCGGATTTTAGCACTTCACCAGCAGTCCTCCCACTCAACGGGTCTGTCTGCACCGAGACTGTTCATCTGCCATTTTCAGACAGTGCTGTCCTGTGATATTAATTAGCACCAAAACAATAATACGGTTATATAATCATACACGACTCGAGCACCACAAACTGCACTAATGTTATTTTAAGTGGGTCTATTTGACTTATGAGTTTCATTTATTAAAGGAAGAGTTCAGTAGAAAACAACCTTGTTTTACACCTGATTTGAACACAAATAGGGTTATTTAGCTGAATGGGGACTGTAAAAAAAAAAAAAAAATCCCACCTATTTCAACGTAAAAAGTTAAGTTCTCTAAACTATACTTCAACTTCAGTTTTCAACTTAAACAGCTTCAGTAATTATAACTTTAAAAAGTTGAAATCGTTTGAATTAGTTTGAGTTCAAGTAATGTAAAAAATACAGAATATATGAATAAATAAATTGAGAACTACATAAAAACAAACAAACAAATAAATAAATTACTCACCTCAAGCCCGAAAGATCATCATGCAAAAAAAAAAAAAATCATTAGTTTTAATTCAAAATAATTGATCAAGCTTAATTCGAAAAATGTGTAATTATTAGACAATAATGTAAACACCTGGGTATTTATTATTTATTTATTTATTTATTCTTTTATAATCTTTTATACAATGTAATGCTACTTGTGTATATAAATATTTTAAAAATAGAATATATTTATACCTTGTCTGTCTGTAAAAAAATATTGTTGGTTTAACTTAAAAAATGAAGTAACCTGGTTGCCTTAAAATTTTAAGTTCATTGAACTGGAGATTGATTTAATCATCAGAAACTCAAAATATTACGTTATCTGAACTACATAAATGATCTAAGTTGATTTGACAAATGAAAAAATGTTGTGATTACAAATCATGTTTTCATTCTGTTTACGCCAAATTCTGACTCTACCATCTGAATGTCTCAACAGAAATCAAGACTCATCAGACCAGCAACATTTTTCCAGTCTTCAACTGTCCAATTTTGGTGAGTTTTTGCAAATTGTAGCCTCTTTTTCCTATTTGTAGTGGAGATGAGTGGTACCCGGTGGGGTCTTCTGCTGTTGTAGCCCATCCGCCTCAAGGTTGTGCGTGTTGTTGCTCTTCTATCAGCTTCTATCATATATATATATATATATATATATATATAGCAAGAATACACTGTAAGGCAAAAATATTACCAGTACCATTTCTGTCAAGCTTACGGACAATTTCTTTAAATCTAAAACGCAACACAATGCAGTGAGTAATTCAAAATTGTGCCTTATTCACACAGGCTTTTCTTAAGAGTGTTTAAAAATGAACCCACTCCAGTTATTCAATATTATTCCTTACTGGTTTGAAATCACCACACACACACACACAGCCTGTCACAGCGTAATCGATGTTTTTCTCTGCGACACACATCTGAGAGTTTTACAGTTTGTCAGAGCCACCAAACTCGTCTCGAAGAATGTCCTCGTCACCTAGAAACACATCCAGACACACTCGCACACAAACACACATGTGTGCGCCCACGCGCTTATCGCACACACGGTGAGTCACAGCAAGGACATGCAGACGAGCAACCATCCTTTCCTCTTCATCTCATGTAGATAAAGGCCGACGCATGTTGTGTTTGGGAAAACGGTATCGCGCGTTGTGGGCGAAGAGTGTGTTTGTGTGTATGGAGAGCCCTGTCTGGTCTAAAGAAGGCACTAGGTTACGATATTTTTAGATTCTGAAAACCTCCATGTCACTCGTCTGTTGCCTTTGCCTTTCTCCACAACACCCACTCCAGCCCTCCTTCCTCTGATTCTTCATCCCTCATTCCCTCCCAAAGGATCTCAGATCAAGAGTATAGACAAATGAGTCATTCTCTTCATATAGTTCTCGTGAATATAGGGATGTGGGATGCCAACTGCAAATATATGAAGTATACAATCCATATCAGGCTTTCTAAAAATACACAGAAACTTGCAAATGTTCAGGGTTCAAAATAAGTTCAAAACACTATCTTGTTTTATCTTGTCAAAAAAAATAAAAATCATAGGTACAGTAATGCACTTATAGAAGGCTATGGGCAAAAACAGGCATGAAATGCTGAAATATTCATTCTACAATACAAAAATGTGTGTATTGTCTGAAACATCTAAGTGTTGGAACTACTTTTCTGGGACGGATGGACATTTGGTTATTCATTAGCCTATGCAACAACAGAATTGAGCAGGCTATTCAGACATTTTTGCTACCAACTGCATTTTAAATACATTGTCTACATTGTTATTTTAGTGGTGGAACTACTTTTCTGGGCGTATGAATATTTGTTATTCAGAACATAAGAATGCTATTGGGCAAGCTATTCAGATTAGCTGACTGCACAATAAAAAATAGCTAAGATTAGCTGACAGCTTTAGCAAAAGTAGCTTAGTTATGAAACTACTTTTCCGGGCGAATGAATGTTTGGTTATTCAGAACATAGGCCTAACAACGGTATTGAGCAAAGTATACAGATTAGCTAGCTAAGCTACAAACTGAAAATTATCCAAGATGTTCAAAAAACTGGAAACGTGTTTTCTTTGTACAGATGACTGCGTTGTCAAAACCATCCGACTAAACCATCCGAAAACGACTAAAATGGTTGTATTATTCATGCCAGGCCAGTAGATGGCGATGTCACTTTGTAAAGAAACACTGCGTGCATATGGAATGAACAGTTAATACACATGTGCATGATGTCACTGGATTTGTAGTTTACACAGAGCCGATAACGATATCATATTTAAAAACTTGCACTTGAAACCCGTTTTCAAAATTTTGCACCGTTTTCGTGTAAATGATCGGCCAACCCGTCAAAGTTTCAGTTTTTAATTAAAAATGGTGTCATGTAAACAGCCCTGTAAACACTTTAACGAAGTTAGCTTTCAGTTCAAGCTGTATATACAGTAGCAAAAGTATCTTGCTACATAGAAGCAACTTCATAATTTTTTCATATACGATACAGTAAAAATGGAAGGCAGGTTGATGAACCGCAGGTCGGTAGACATCATGTTCGGACGAGGTATAAAAACATTACAATATTGAGGTAAAACACATCATCAACAATGCTAAAACGCGAAACGCGAAATGTGATAGCTTTACAATTATTAGCGATGCTACTGTCCATTGCTACCATGCAAACACAACTTTCCCATTTCTGGGACATTTTAGCAGGTTTTCTGGCTTTAAATGGTCTTTTAAACATAGCTGAGAAGTGGATATAACTTGGATATGAAGTAGCTCGTAAACATTTGTGTTAGCAATAGCATTAGCATGAGACTATGATGATATATACTGTAGAATTGTGTTGGTATACACTTTCAAAACGTATTTCAAAAGTCATCTGACTATAGTGTTGTGCCCCATTGGCTTTCATTGTACACACAATAAACAAAAAAAAACAACAACATTGAAACGATTCATTAGTTTCTGTTGTAAATGAAAACATGGCGCGGATGCTGTCAATAGAGCTTAACTTGCATTGAACCCAAAACATTCCTTCAAGAAGAGTCATTCCCTGTGACAACATTTCATGAAGGATTGTAAATGGTTGTCATAATAAGGGTCTTCCAGAGAAATTAGGAGGGCCGTTCAGCCCTGGCCTGCAGCAATCTCCCGCGCCATGGGGTGAGATCTGAAATCCCTCAGCCTCTCATTTTCCCTGTTTTCCTCTTTCTCTTCCCCCCTCCCGTATGTGTGGGAGTCAGAAAGCCAAATCCACTCAGCTAGAATTAAAGGCAGTGACCTGTGGAGACGGCCGAGGAGGAAACAAAAGACTGAATCAGCTTTATCTGTGCCAGAATCATCCAAATCGTATTGCTGTCTGCTTTCTAACGCAACTGTAGGCGGTAAAATAACAGGCAAATGATGAAATTAGGTATTTATTGTCACCATGAAATCAAAATGGACAATTTATGGAATATTGCAGCATTTATAAATGAATAATCCGATCAACTTTTTTACTCATGCGCTCTCACAATCTTTAGTCTAAATATCTCCCCTCACTCTAGCAGAAACATCTCTTTTCTGATGATGTGTTTACTGGGCGGGGCCAACTGTCACTCACATGAGATCCACCAATAGCAAATCACAATCATCCAATCAATTCCCAATGGACAAAATCAAGTTCTGTTCTACATTTGTTCTTGTTCGAGAAGCAGTTTCACTCAGATTTTTGTCACAATAGTGTAGAAAAGATTGCAACTTTAATCAAATGCCTGATTAAATAAGGGAATTGGACAGTGAATGACCAAGAATTCTGTTTTAAAGGAGAACTCTGGCGCAAAATGAACCTTTTGTCTAATTACACCATGTTACCTAGTTGACCGTTCTCTGAGATTCGTTTTCACGATAATCGAATGTACTGTATAGTGTTTTATCTCTAAAACTTTTTAGCATATACACTAGTATAATGGGGGCATATAATAAGTAAAAAGAAATCGCTCGTTTATACCACTAACAAGCCTCAAAATAGCCCCACACTAACACAGTAACATAATGAGGGTCCCTACATGCAAAACGAAGCATTGAGAACTTTGTAAGTGTACAGACCGTTTAATAAAAATATATGCTATAAAGACAGTCCACTTTGTGTATACAAGCGGCGCCATCTTGGAAAATAGTTTCGACAAGTTGAACCACGAACACTGTTCATACAGTTCAGAAGTTCGCTGAACTTCATACAGTTCAGCTCACTCAGCACATCGTTCGTGGTTCAACTAGTCAAGACAGTTTTCCAAGATGGCTCCTGCCTGTATATACGAAGTGAACTATAAAGTATCTTTTTATTAAACGGTCTGTACACTTACAAAGTTCTCAATGCTTCGTTTTGCATGAATGGACCCTCATTATGTTACTGTGGGGATATTTTGAGCCTTGTTAGTGGTATTAACTAGCGATTTCTCTTTACTTATTATATGCCCCCATATACTAGCATATACGCTAAACAGTTTTTAGAGATAAAACTCATTACATTCGATTATCATGAAAACAAATCTCAGAGAACGGTCGACTAGGTACCAATGTTTTATTAGACCAAAGGTTCATTTTGTGTCGGAGTTCTCCTTTAAGTGACACTGTCAATACTGGCTTTCTAAACAAGTGAATATAAATATGACATACCAAGTGTCTGAGGTCAGTATGTCTGTAATGAGAACAGCTGTAATCACATTTAAACGGGACAATAAGTTCATACCAGGTAGAACAATAGGGTGTTTTTTTACATCTAGAGTTTGCTCAGGGAAACCCCTGAAACCCTCGAAACTTTCCAGCTGAATGTCTTTGTCATCTGCATAGATGATTGTCTCAGATGCTCATACATTTACAATGAGGTATGAGAATGTGCTTCCGTAAACAAAAGAATGAACTTAAATAGAAGATTGAAGTGAGGGAATACAGAAACAACAATGAGGATCTATTCTAAGGTCTCGAAATGCTTTTTGGTATTGATTGAAATATAGTAACACAATTTACATGATGTTCCATTAAAGTCAGCAACTCTGTGCTCCAAACACAATTGAATCCAGTAGAGTTTGATGTTAGCATGCAACAACGCAAGTCTGACGTTATGCGTCACAGTTTCCGGATCGAACAGATCCCAAAAGCAAAAATGGCTGTTGAGATTGAAATTATTATTAAAGTGGTCCAGACCATTAAATTCCAGGCCATACGATAACTTTGTTTGATGATCAGACCAAATTTTACTTCAAATTCTTCCTCTCCACTCTTGCTCTCAACAGGTGTAAATAATAATACAAAAAATGTGTTGCCTTAAATTGCAAAATCTTACTTCAGTCTGCTCACATTGCATGAGTGAAGCTAAAATAAGTCACACAGGTTTGGAACAACATGAAGGTAATGGCAGAATGACAGATTTAGGTTATGTGAACTATTATTTCAATTGCGACATAACAAGACACAGTTCTCCACTGCTGACACCGTCTTGACCCACTGTGCCATTCACTCACAGCAACGTGATCAGATTATATGTAATTCTTAAGCTCCGCTGGCTGCCTCATGTTTCATTCTTAACCCGTTACGTATGGTTATCTGCTTGTGCATGTAAAAATAAACAACTGAAGCTCTTATTCTGACTTATATGATCCAGCTCTTAGCCTTAATGAAGAAATATTAGCGAGAGCCTGTGAGGAATCTTGTGACTGCATCTTCTCTACTGAGGTGGAGGTTGAGTTTGTGCCACTTACTCATCTCGACGTCGATCCATTTACAGCGGCCAGTCATTTTCCACCCTCCCTCACTTAGACACAGAGAGATCCTGACTGAGAGAAAGACTTTAGCTCCGATTTCAGTCAATTCCAATAGAGTTTGATATTAGCATGTTGCTGAGCTAACAACACAATATAGCACAAACATCTTGAGTCGATTTGGTCTAAAATTGTTCATTTGGATATTTTATAAATACTTTACAGATAATGAATTAAATATAAGCAGATTCACACGTTTTTTTCGTATTTGTGATTCGGTGGCTCTGAATCAAACACCATTCAAACTGCTCAATGCGGATGCGAAAAACGCAGAAAATCGAACCCGATTCGTTTTTTTTTTATGACGGACGAAAGTTTCGGAGGCAGTCAGCAAGCGTCATTGACATAACGTGAGGTCGTATTTATTTTTTAACGTGCGAAAATTACAAACGCGAATTTCGGACACAGTGTGCAATGGCCTTTAGTTTGGACCAAATGAACCACACTACAGATGTGAAAGCACCCTTAAAATGTTGTGGCAAAATCCTTTGCATCAGGATGTTGTTCCCTAAAAATGCTGTCTACACAGCTGATAAAAAGCTTTACTAAGAAGATTTTGCTGACATTCAAATGCAAAAGTTTGACAACATTATTAAAGAACAGATTGAAGAACGTTCTACTAACATTATTAGAAAAATGTTTGTTCAGAATAACTTTGAGAAAACCCTGCCAAATGTTATGAGAATGCTCCTGTTAGCGAACTAGCTGCTAGCTAGTAGCTAGGTCTTAAAACAGAGCTACTGGGTATGTCTAAATAATAATACAAATTAGTTGAAGTACAAACAAATACAAACAAATTAGTTCTTCAATTAGTTTAATTGAAGAACATTCTACTAACATTATTAGAAAAATTATGTTTGTTCAGAATCATAACTTTGAGAAAACCTTGCCAGAATGTTAGCCAAATGTTATGAGAATGCTCCTGTTAGCGAACTAGCTACTTGCTAGTAGCTAGGTCTTAAAACAGAGCTACTGGGTATGTTTAAATAATAATACAAACAAATTAGTTGAAGTACAAACAATACAAATACAAACAAATTAGTTCTTCAATTAGTTTCATTGAAGAACATTCTACTATTAGAAAAATGTTTGTTTAGAATCATAACTTTGAGAAAACCCTGCCAGAATGTTAGCCAAATGTTATGAGAATGCTCCTGTTAGCGAACTAGCTACTAGCTAGTAGCTAGGTCTTAAAACAGAGCTACTGTATGTCTAAATAATAATACAAACAAATTAGTTGAAGTACAAACAAATACAAAACAAATTAGTTCTTCAATTAGTTTAGTTGAAGAACATTCTACTAACATTATTAGAAAAATGTTTGTTCAGAATCATAACTTTGAGAAAACCTTGCCAGAATGTTAGCCAAATGTTAATGCTCCTGTTAGCGAACTAGCTAGTAGCTAGTAGCTAGGTCTTAAAACAGAGCTACTGGGTATGTCTAAATAATAATACAAACAAATTAGTTCTGAAACTGTCCGCCTAAATCCATGTGAAAAGACACAGCTTTCAAAGTCTGGCTGTAATCTGAATATTTCCCTCACATGTGACCGAAAATAGACACATGCTGAGGCGCAGACCGCGATGTGGTTTCTCGTTCAATCAGAGAGCGCCCGCGAGCACCTGGAGTCTGTGCTATTTTTACTGCTCCTGACTTAGAGACGCTTTGTTCTTCTGAATAGAGAAGGCGAGGTGCATTTATATATCTCTCTCTTTCCCTATAGGACTCTAACAGTCGAATGATCAGTAATACAGTCAGAGGGGTGTGTTGTGTGACTCAGGCCTGTGTGTGTGTGTGTGTGTGTGCTTTAGGAGCCTTACTTTACGAAACACAAATGAACATGATTGTCTGGCAGTGAACATTGTCCCATAAATTCAAAGGTTTCGGTTTGATTTGACGCAATGTGCCAAATTTCAAACACATGAGGCATTAAAAGCAACCGGCCAGTTTTAGTCGAAAAAATGTATAACGTGGTGTTCCTGGAACACTAGTTCAAGCTCCGGGAACGTTTCCATGTTCTGAAAGTCTTTTAACGCCTCTGCTTTTTCATCTCCGACTGACTATTCTTGAGTGTCTGTTATTGATCAGCTAAGATCCATGGTTTACTGCGTGTGTCATAATGTGACCCTGTGTTACCGGCACACAGCTGTGAGTCTAGGAATATTTACCACTGTCATCATCATCGCCGTCATCATCAGCATGGGGGCGGAGCTTATACCAGGTGCCCTCAGTGCACATATATTAGATTAGTGTGAAGCCTCTTAATGGCAAAGAGCCATGACGGAAGAGTGTGTGTGCGCTGCATGGTACATCATTGACAGTATATATTAAGAAATGCATCGGTCAGCGAGGAATTTCTGTCGGACTCCAGGAAGCACCTGCATCTGTGTCTGGAGCACACAACTCATGCGCTTTCCATTGTGATTTTTTTTCCTACAACGTGCATACATCAGGAAGGCATTTTATACACACACACACACACACACACACACACACTCATGCTGTGGACAGAATAGGGAAGAAAGGGAATGACTCACACAGGGAGAAGATAATCAACGTACAGGAATGTTGTGTCAGGGCCTTCTAAAATGAGACAGACCCTTACATGGTACCATAACTTACCATGGTTTTTTGAATTACAATAATATTTGAATCTTAATTATGACTCGACTTTTTATCTCATAATTTTGCCATTTATCTCATAATCATGTCATAATCTGTACTTTATCTCACTTCAGTTTTTTTTAAAAATCTTATGATATAAATTTTATAACTGACTTTTGTTGTTATTTTGTAAGTATGTCAATTTCGACTTTATCTCATAATTATGACTTGTCGTAACTTCAAATTTTATCTCACAATTCTTACTTTGTATGTCGGTTTCAACTTTATCTCATAATTTTGACTTTCTGTCATAATTTCAGTTTTTTAAATCTTATAATATAACTTAGTATTTCATAATTGACTTAGTTTTGACTTGGTATGTCAATTTGAACTTTATTTAATAATTCTGACATTTTATTTTGACATAAAAAGTCAAAATGATGTAATTCATAATGTTATTTTTTAATCTCATATATTTTATAATTTAATAATCATGACTTAGTGTGTCTCATAAGAATAATTATGACTTAGTATGTCGTAATTTTGACTTTATCTCACAATTATGACTTAATCTGTCATAATTTCGACTTTATCTCATAATTATGACATTTTATGTCATAATGACAAAATTATGACTTAGTATGTCATAATTTTGACGCTAATCTCAAATTTAATCTCATATAATTTAGAATTTTATATTTATGCCCTAGCATGTCTCATGATTATGACTTAGTAGGTTGTAATGTTACCTTTTTATCTCACTAATATGACTTAGTATGTCAATTTCAACTCTATCTCATAATTAAGTCATTTTACATCATAATGACAAAATTATGACTTAGTATCTCTTAATTTTGAATATCTCAAAATTATGACAATCTGTCATAATTTCAACTTTGTCATAATTATGACGTTTTATGTCATAATGACAAAATTATGACTTATGTAATTTTAACGTAAATTATGACATGTCATAATTTTGACGTTAATCTCAAATTTAATCTCATATAATTAGAATAGAATTTAATTTTTATGCTTTAGCATGTCTCATAATTATGACTTAGTATGTTGTAATGTTGACATTTTTATATCACAAATGACTTATGTCAATTTCAACTTTATCTCATAAATATGTCATTTTATGTCATAATGACAAAATTATGACTTAGTATGTCATAATTTTGACGCTAATCTCAAATTTAATCTCATATAATTTAGAATTTTATATTTATGCCCTAGCATGTCTCATGATTATGACTTAGTAGGTTGTAATGTTACCTTTTTATCTCACTAATATGACTTAGTATGTCAATTTCAACTCTATCTCATAATTAAGTCATTTTACATCATAATGACAAAATTATGACTTAGTATCTCTTAATTTTGAATATCTCAAAATTATGACAATCTGTCATAATTTCGACTTTATGTCATAATTATGACGTTTTATGTCATAATGACAAAATTATGACTTATGTAATTTTAACGTAAATTATGACATGTCATAATTTTGACATTAATCTCAAATTTAATCTCATATAATTAGAATAGAATTTAATTTTTATGCTTTAGCATGTCTTATAATTATGACTTAGTATGTTGTAATGTTGACATTTTTATATCACAAATGACTTATGTCAATTTCAACTTTATCTCATAAATATGTCATTTTATGTCATAATGACAAAATTATGACTTAGTATGTCATAATTTTGACGTTAATCTCAAATTCAATCTCAAATAATTTAGAATTTCATATTTATGCCTTAGCATGTTTCATAATTATGACTTGGACTTTTTATCTCACAAATATGACTTAGTATGTCAATTTCAACTTTATCTCATAAAATGGGCTTTTTTTATCTCATACTCAATTCAAGTTACCTTTATTTATATAGCGCATTTTACAATGCAGATTGTTTCAAAGCAAGATCTAGAAGAAAATGGCGTCATAGTCTTAAGTAAGTTCAGTGTTGATTCATTTTTGCTGTAATTTTATTTTATTTTTTGTTGTTCATATATATATATATATATATATATATTTAGCCGCTCTGGAGAAAACAGTGATGACATCGTCCAGCTCAGTTCAGTTCTCATATAATGGTGTCAATACAGGAAGAACAATATATATATACTGTATATATGTATATAAAACTATAATAATAAAACACAGATAATCCTGTTTGTTTCAGGGAATTCAGACTCTATTGATCCTCATTTAACACACACTCACTCATACACTACAGTTATATGCAATTACACGTGATTTTTGCCTTCCAGCCTTTATTGCCATTCATTTTCGAGTGTGAGTGAGAGCGGGCCGTGTGTTACCCCAACACACTGTGATGTCATCAGCCGAGAGATTACACAGGGCCATATGGATGACGGCCTGCCACAGTAATCCTCCAACTGCCTGCTCTTCCTGTCACACACACACACATACACACTCTCTCTCCTCGCTGTGGGATGCATTCTGGGAAATGTTGGGCCCTCGTACCAGTGAAAACCATTACCCATAAGCTAATAAAAGGATATTTTGATTATGTTGCGTAAACTGATGCAGTGTGCATGCAGACGGTGAGTGAAAACAAAGGTCTGTTGTATATTTCCTTGGCTAGTGATGTATAATCGCATTAGTGTGGGATTATGAAGAACAAATATAGGCCAGGTGGATAGAGTGAAGCGGAAGTTTATTATGGGTAATTTGCCATTCACCTGCGCTGCCAAGAAAATGCTTTTCACTGTATTGATATCTGTTTTGATGCTTCATTTGGTGTACTGTATATACACTCGGAAACATGCTGGGTTGTTTCAACTTAAATTTGGGTTCAAACAACCCAGCATTGTTTAAACTTAGAGATCAAATACAAATGCAACCAATAAAGGCCAGAAAAGGACGATAACGATATTTTAATTGGCATTATGGGAAGCATTAATAGGAAAGTCCACTCCACAACTGTAATGATGATGACAAAGAATAATAATTGGATGTTGGGATGATTTTTTTTTCCAATCAGATTCTGCTTTAAAGAGCCGAACTGCTGCGCACACTTAGACAGAACGATATTGTGCGCTGTTTGGACGCTAATATAGTTATTGTTAAGGGCGATTCACACCACAACGATAACTACCATAAAGTTTTATTAATCTTCTAATTATTTAAGAAAACTTAGGGAACTCCACTAAAGACATGAAGAATGATATTGGCAGAATCACTTTCGGAAAAATTTATTGCAGCTAATGAACGATAATCAGAATCCATCCTGGTTTAAAGAGCTCGAGCGGCAGATAAAGCAAACTTAAAAAAGAGAAGAAACCCACTGCCTTAAAATTATTAAGTAAAACTACTAAACTGCAAAAATTAAGTTAAGTTCACATAACTTAATTTTTTTCAATTATTCATGAAGTTTTATTACTTTTAAGGCAAAGGGTTTCCTAACATTTTTTAAAGTTAACTCAACTGATCACTTTTTATAGTGTGACGCTATACATATCGCTAAAGTTAGTCTCTGTAAAAAAGCTTTTTTAAGTAGGATACAATCAACTTGGATGTTTAAGTAATTTCAACTTAAATTGCAAATAAAATGGCTTTATAACAAATAAAACGTATTCAACAAGTTAAAATATAATTTTAAATTGAACAAAATAACTTATTTTGATGAGTTAAAGCAAAAACATGGCATTATTTACAGATCATACAGGCCTACTCTTTTTGTCGGCATAAGCCCACATAGCCGACCGCTTTTAAATATTTTCAAGGACGTTCAAAGGAAAATGGATTGGAATTACAAGAAAATGACACACTCTGTGGAGAAGTGCCGTGATGAACTGATGATAAATGTCCAGAATTCTCTTCCATCACACTCTCAACCAAGGGCGTGTTTAGTCAACACAACGTAGGCGCGCTCCCGTGTCCGTGTGTCCATATATGGTTCGTGACGTCAAGCGCCGGAGGTTCCGTTCATATAAAACCGATCCGACGGAATCCCCTTGGAGGAAATGTAGACTCAGGCACAGTACACAGGGTACAGTAGGCAACCTACACCCCTGAAACATCCACATCCCAAATAAAAGCAGTCCTCCACATTTCACTTTATCGCTTCAACATGAAGGTCTCCAGCATAGACTGCCGACGCCTGCGGAAGATCATACGGAAAGAGAGTGGAAGTTGTCTTATTGTGGACTGTAGACCGTACTTCTCCTTCTCCAGCTCGAGCATCAAAGAATCCGTCAATGTGAACTTGAATTCGGTGGTGGTCCGGAGGTCCCGCGGCGGTCCGGTACCGCTGCAGTTCGTCATCCCGGACGAGGAAGCTTTGTTTCGGCTCCGGCAGGGCAGCATCTCCGCGGTCGTGGCTCTGGATGACCGAACACCTCATTTACAAAAACTAAAGAAAGACAGTATCACTCAGATTGTCATTAATTCTTTGTCGCACTTGGCGAGTAGCGCGAGCATCTGCTTCCTTAAAGGTGAGTGAAGAATGTTCGACGCTTCGACTGTTTTGTTTAAAGTTTTCTCAAGAGTGTTCAAATATTGTAAAACTTTCATTCAATTGTTATGTCTACATTTAGACTGATGATATCAAGGATAAATTAAAAAAAAAATATATATATATATATATATATTCTTAAATATGCTCTGAATTGTACGGAAATTCGGTATTAAAATTACATTTTAATACCGAAACTACACACACACACACACACACACACACACAAATATATATATATATATATATATATATATATATATATATATATATATACACACACATGTGTATATATAGCCTAGATGTCTATATATATATATATATATATATATATATAATGTAATTTCTGATTTAGATCAAATAAATCAATTTAGAATCCTGACATTCTAAAAGTAAATAAAGAATTACATATTTAGTAAAATTATATAGGCTGCAATAAATGATAATGAAAGTGAATGTGAAATTTAAATGACACATTTTTATTATATAGGCTATATTATCATACAACACATTCACAGTTTATGCTGTTGAACTAATAGATAGTTTGATATAGCAGATCAAGCTTTGGTCTGGTTTTGAAGAGATAAATTCTCATTGTGCGTCAAAGGACGGATGAGTCAGAGGGGGAAGTATGTATGAGAACCAACACAGTAATATTTATAGCTATACCATACCATATTATTACCCCTTCCAGTGATTCAAACGTACTCGGATTTTCAAATTGGCTTATTTTTTTCGATTTTGAGGAATGAAAAGAGCTCATGAACACGCTCCCTTTGTTGGTGGGATTTGCTTTTTGCCTCTCACACTCTGATCAGCTCGATCAGTCACACGAGAAGCTCTTGATAAGGCGAACGACTCAACAATCCTTGAACACTCACAATAACTGCGCGTTTCTCATTGCAGGAGGCTACGAGAACTTCCATTCCCATTACCCCGAGCTTTGCACTGAAACCAAGTCTGTGGACCTGAGTGAAGACAAAAGCGAAAGAGGCGTCAGCAGTCACTGTGAAAAATTAGCTTCTCACCACAAACCAGACTATGATCAGGTAAGAGAGAAGAAAGCAAACTGTTGTTTCCTATTTTTACCCACTTCCCCTTAACTGTGGGAATTTCTGCAACAACTCCCCCTCAAATCTGAGTCGAAATACAAAGAACAGGCCATGTTGTCGATGATAATGCTTTTAATAATGTATAATACACATAAATGGGAGGTTATAGCTGTTGACAACCGTCTGTCTACCAAAGGGTCAAAGTTTCAAAGACACCCAGCGGACATCTGAGGTCCTTTTATGTCTGACCTTTGCTCATGCAATTCAAACGGTGCCTGTGTACCACCAGTTGGTCATCCCTGAGAGAGTGTGAGTTCTGATATCTGTGTTTTATTGTTGTTGTTCAGGGCCGGCCGGTGGAGATCTTGCCTTTCCTGTACCTGGGCAGTGCCTATCACGCCTGTAGACAGGACTATCTCAGTGACCTCCGCATAACAGCGCTGCTGAACGTCTCACGCAGGGACTCTCGGCCCGCCAAAGGACAGTTCGACTACAAATGGATCCCGGTGGAGGACAGTCACACGGCAGACATCAGCTCACACTTCCAGGAAGCCATAGATTTTATTGGTAAATATTGTATATGTACTATTTTATATATTTATTAGGGCTGTGAAACGATTAATCGCGATTAATCGCATCCAAAATAAAAGTTTGTGTTTACCTAATATATGTGTGTGAACTGTGTATAATTAGTTTGTAATATATACATACACACACATACATGTATATATTTAAGAAAATTTTTTATTTAAATATAAAATATTTATGTATAGTACAAATATATATATATATATACAGTATATATAAGCAAATATTTCTTAAATATATACATGCGTGTGTGTGTGTATTTATATATACAAAATAATTATACACAGTTCACACACATGTATTATGTAAACACAAACTTTTATTTATGATGCGATTAATCGCGATTAATCGCTTCACAGCCGTATTTTGATTAATCGTATTTTGATATATATATCAAACGATTAATCGCGATTAATCACATCCAAAATAAAAGTTTGTGTTTACATAATATATGTGGGTGCACTGTGTATAATTATTATATATATATATATAAATAAATACACAGACATACTTGTATATATTTAAGAAATATTTGCATGTATATACTGTATATAGATATATATGATATGTAAATATAAATATAATTTTTTCTTGAATATACATGCATGTGTGTGTATTTATATATACACAAAATAATCATACACAGTGCACCCACATATATTATGTAAACACAAACTTTTATTTTGGATGCGATTAATCGCGATTAATCATTTGACAGCCCAAATATATATATATATATATATATATATATATATTTAGAGAGAGAGAGAGAGTCAACATCTTTAATGTTATGTAAACGTCACACGTAAAACCATTCCCAGAAGTCAGCACTGACCTATAGATAGGGCGGCTTATTTCAGGTTGTTTAAAAATAAGACTTCCTCAGGCCTCACTAACACATCATTTCCATAATCTGGCCTGACTGTACCTTTACTTACACCTACATACTCCGTGATATACTTGTGTTCTGGGAAATGCAATTAAGAGCAACTCATGCAGAAACAAATAAGATGAAACATGTACGGTGATAAATGGACATGTCACTGTGAGTCACGAGTTAGACTGATCCAAGATATTACGTATCATAGGCGTGGCCAGTGTGTCAGTGGATGAGTCGATGATTAGTGGTGTTAGGTGTGCGTGTGTGTTCTTTATGAATTGACTGACATGTGTTTTGTAGATTGTGCACTGCTTTATTATCAGGTAAATGTGTTTACTCAAATCGGAATTAAATGGAAGTTGCAATGGTCTTTTCTTCCCTTTGTGACGTATATACGAGTGAATTGGCTTCTCAAACAAGAACAAATGTAGGATGGGACTTGATTTTGTCCATTAGGAATTGGTTGATAATTGGTCGATCTCATGTGAGTGACACGTAGCCCCGCCCTCGCGCCAGTAAACGCATCATCAGGGAAGAAAAAAGATGTCGCTTAAAGCAAATTTTGTTTATTAAAAAGGGAGGTGAAGTTATTTTGATTGAAGATTATGGGGGTGCATGAATTAAAACAAATAATCATGTGCACAGAAAAAAACAGTTCTAATAAAAACTGCAATATTCCAATAAATAATTTTGATTTCATGGGGATTTAAAGGCGATTTATGGGTGATTCTCAGGAAACCAAAAAAAAACATGTCCAGATTCACCCTTATATATTAAATGATATACTTAATTTGATGAATAATATCATTATATAATATGCATAATGGTAATGATTGCTTGCTATATATATATGAATTAAAAAAATATTGTATTACAGTAATATCTACTGTATGTTGTAATAAGTATAATAATAAATTGTCAGAATGCATTGCAGTAATGAGGGAAATGTTGGACACAATACAAAATATGGTCCTAAAATAAGCTGATTTTGCGGTGAAATATTCTCTAGATATTAGTTTTGTGAGACTCACATGAGTAAAGCTCCCTGTGTGACCTGTTTTCATATTACAGCTCCTCTGTGGGGGCTTTAACCATGTCATCCAGTGTCTTAGCAATATGTATTTTACATATACCTGAATATAGACCATAATACATAATCATTTGATCTCTCGCAATCCATTGAAAGTGTTGGCTAATGAGTGTGTGGTAATATTTAGGCGCTTAAGCGAGTGTGACGCCCACAGCTCGCTCCAGATGGGCTTCAGGCGTGATTCACACCAGCGGATTTTGATTAAGAGACCAGCAGCGAGGGATCTCACATGAACACGTTGTCGTTGAGAGAAATAAGTCTGGAATCTGCTTAGCAGTATTGAATTCGAAATATACATGCAATCTAAGCTTTCCATAATGGTGTGAGTGTGTGAATATATGGATTTATGAGTCAGAACCTAGGTGGAAATGAAACTGATATGACATTATGATAAAAGGGGTCAGGGAGGAAATGAATTAGCTGCAGCGATAATGGACTGTATCAGAAAATAACTGTGAAAAGATAACCGGATGATTATTTTACTCCAGATATGCTCAGATGTGCCATAACGTTGGTTGTTTCCCCCCACAAGTCTGAACATTTTTGTCTTTGGCATATTCAAAACATTGGCTACACCCGAAATCGCAAACTCTCCTGAGTAGGTACTTATTTTGACCGCTAAAAAAGTATGTTCTATATAGTATGAATGTAATCTGGACGTACTACATTCACCATTCGCCTACTATAAGATATCCTACTATATAGATACTATACTATATCCATCGAATGCACACTTCAGAATCTCGCAGGAAATACACTCTCAGAAAAAAGGTACAAAAGTTGTCACTGGGGCTGTACCTTTTCAAAAGGTAAACTTTTGTCCATTTCTTGAGCTAATAAGTACATTTTAGGTGTTAATATGTACATTTTGGGTGCTAATATGTACATTTTAAGTGTTAATATGTACATTTTAGGTGCTAATATGTCCATTTCAGGATATGTCAATTTCATGAGTCAATATGTCCATTTTAGGTGGTAATATGTGCATTTAGGTACTAATATGTACATTTTAAGTGTTAATATGTAGATTTTAGGTGCTAATATGCCAATTTCATGAGCTAATATGTCCTTTTTAGGTGGTAGTATGACCATTTTAGGTGCTAATATATACATTTCAGGTGGTAATATGTCCATTTTAGGTGCTAATATGTACCACTAAGGTACCAATATGCAGCCTTTGGGTACAAAAGTGTACCTTTTGAAAAGGTACAGCCCCAGTGACAGCTTTTGTACCTTTTTTTTCTGAGAGTGTAGTAGATCATCTGGGTATTTTTTGCCTACTTTTTTAGTACTGTGAATTCAGACATACTTCATTGGTCACATACTGTTTTTCGCCTACTATAGATGCAACCACTGAGTTGTTTGTTCGTGTATTTTAACCAGCCCAGCATAGCAACACTGGCTCAACCAATGGCATACGTTTGGGGCGTGGCTTAGTTGCTTGAGTGGCAGATGAGGGGCTTGGTTTTAGCCTGGTTAAACCCAGACCATTCTCTGTTGTAACTGAGTTGTGGTCTGGCAAAGCGTCATATACAAGTACTTTCCAGAGGGGCGTCACCAACAGAGGTCGCGGGTTGACCTAAAACCAATCAGGGGTGCGTTTCCCGAAAGCATCGTTAGCCAACTATGGTCGCAAGTTGGTCGCAATTTCCATTGAACTCTATTGGAAAACGACGGAACTTGCGACCATAGTTGGCTAATGATGCTTTCAGTAAAACGCACCACAGAGCGATGAAGGAGATGACGTATGCAGAGCGGCGGCCGGCGGAGAAACATCTCCGAGTGTTGTTCTTTGCTCGGTTTTTAACAAAAAGGAAACGTTCAAAACGCTTAAAACAGACGCGATAGCTGATTCGAACGAGTGATGTTTGATGTCGGCGTCCATCTTTGTAATGTAGGCTACAAAATCTGTTTCAAAATCCCAGCGCTGTCGTCATCGTGTAAAGCCCGCCCCAACATTTCTGATTGGTGCCGCGATTTCGACGGATTGGAAATGGGCTTGAATGAGCTCTTTAAATCTAAATTTGTTGGAAGTTGTCTGGGTTTTTCTCAAGCTAGCTTGATTTGGAAACTTGTTTGAAAACAGTAATTGCTATTCCGTAATTAGCTCTTTTGACTTGAAATAAGTCAAAATGTTGTTGTTATTTCAAGAGCTTTCATAATGAATTCATGTTCTTTTCTCTCCACAGAACGTGTGAAAGAAAAGGGAGGTAAAGTGCTGGTCCACTGCGAGGCTGGAATCTCTCGTTCTCCCACCATCTGCATGGCGTACATCATGAAAACCCAACGGTTGCAGCTGGAGCAGGCTTTCGAGGTCATCCGAAAGCGGCGTGCCATCATCTCGCCCAATTTTAGCTTCATGGGTCAACTACTCCAGTTCGAGTCGGAGGTGGTTTCTTCCACGCCTCCATCCATCACTCCTGCCGCTCAGGAGACGCCCACCTTCTTCAGTGGTGACTTCACTCTCGAAACTGAGAGCTACAAGTCCTCGGTTTTCACCTTCCCTACCTCCTTCCTGACACCAATGCCCATCCAACCATCAGTTCACCAGTTCAAACTGAGTCCAATAACTGCGCTGCCTTAAAATGGCTGCCGACTCACTGCAGTCTCGGTGTACTTGAAAAATAAAAGGACGAACAGAACAAAGCAATGGACTATCACAGGGAATACAAATGTTTTCATATTTAAAAAAAAATCATGAGACAGTGTTAGCTTTTTGATTTTTTTTGCCTTAGAGAAAACCACTGCACAATGATTACACTGCAATACCTGCCTTAGCTTGATAATGTTCTGCCTATCAACAGCGCCTATAGGCAAATTAAATTATTGTGTTTCTTTTTTTAGAACAGTTTCTTTTTTATGAATTGTGGATCTGTTAATAAACGTTTTTACAGTGTACATTTTGTTCATGGTGTTGGCTTGTTATCAGCAGGTTTGATTTACGCTCCTCTACGCATGTTTTAAACACATCCTCCAGATATTCCTCCAAAACTATTGTGCAAATATACTATTATACATTTTTTAATACATTTAATAGTAAGTATTTTTCACCTGGGGAAAGTCAACAGTAATTCACAGAAACATGCTTTTTTCATGAAAGAAACAATATACCAAGTTAGGCCTAAAACACCCTCATGAATATATATATATGAGCTTTAAAGGGTTAGTTCACCCAAAAATGAAAATTTTCCCATAATACAGCCAAACATCATCAAAGTTATTGCTTCGAAGCTTTGTATTGGCATTGAATAGTTCCTGAGTTTTTAAAGCTCAAAAAAGTGCACCCATCCATTATAAAAGTAACATATGACTACAGGGGGTTAATAAAGGCCTTCTGAAGCGATGGGTTTTTGTAAGAAAAATATCCTTATTTATAGCTTTATAAACTATAACCACTGGCTTCCGGTAACGGGCGTATGCGAATAAAGTTCTGGACGAAGAGTGACCTCTGACCCGATGCATGACATATTTAGGAGTCGAATGAGTGAACTATCCCTTTAAGAAGCTATAGCAAAAAAAAGACACAACAGTAGTGACATCTGCTGTGATAAATCCGGCATCAGTATAGATACTGTATCCAGCCTACTAAAATATACCTTTTAGTGGAGCATCAGCCCCTTTTCACACAAAAACAAAAGATTAAGTAAAAATAATTTGCAATAAAGGCTCTTGTGATGCAATATTAAAGTAGCGCAAATTACTCACCCACTATTTGGAAAAAAAGAAGGAAAAAAAGAAACTTTTGGCTTCATGAAAGTTCTGCACGCAGGAACACAAACCAAATCTGACTGAATCCAGATCCGGATCAGACGAGAAGTTTGGATTCTGTTCTTCTGTGTAGACTGATTGTATATTAATGTAAATATAATGCAAATCTCATCTGGATCAGATCATTCTAAAATAATGATCACCATTTTATTATTAGCCTATATATCTTTAAAAGAAATACTCAGTGTAGACTTGTATGTAATAATTTCGATATCATACTTATGACTTTTCATGTCATTACTGTGACTGTACAATAAAACAACTAGTTTACAGTCTATGGATGATTCATAATCAATAGATTGTTTCGGAAATGGGCTTCCATATTTTTCTGCGAAATAAAGAAAATGAAAATAAAGAAAAATGTAATAAAAATGAAAAAGGAAATATAAATAAATGAAACAATACAATAATACCATCAAGAGTTTATTCTACAGCAGCAGTCTTGGCGCCCAATCTCTTCCACGACGGACTAATATAACTTTACAATATAGGGGTAACGTTGTGGACGAACTAGATATGAAACTAAAGTAAAGCAATGAGTTAATTAAACAATCAACTTGTACAGATATAATTAATTTGCCCTGAAAATTTGAGGCTCGTGCGGTCCATTTGCTGCTCCTTTAAACGTTTATTTTAAATTATATTTAGAGGTCCCCCTAAAAAGTCAAATAGACTCTTCCGCTCGTCCCGCCTCTGTCGCCATTTTGATTGTTATGTCTGCTTCGTGAGGGGAGGGAAAATAAAATTTGATCGTGCAGAAGAGTAAATATCGGACAAATTTATTCAGTGTGCAGACATATTTATCTTCACTCAAGCCCTTCTTCTCTCTGAGGAGGAGGGTGTTTAATTCAGCTTTGTTCGGCTGGTTTCTGAGGAGAGTTTTGTGCATAAACCGCCATGTACATTAAACAGGTGAGTGAGTGAGATGCGACTCACGCGTTGCTTGTAACATTATGAAATATATGTTTAATAATGCTACTAAACTACCTATTTACATTTTTAGATATCAAATGTGCACAAACATAAGTTTTTGTTCATTATGAGCTCGATAGGTTGTAAGTTTTAGTGAGTGTATGGCCTTCAATGAAGTAGCATTAGCTTTAGCATTAGCTGTCAAACCCCCCAAACATTGCCATAATTATTCAATATTTTTAAATCTCTTATATGGAAATTAACTTTAATTGGCTGCTGCCCATCATATGTGAAGATACTGCTAGTAGAATAGTTTCTCATATAGTCATCTAACAGTTTAGTACTTGAACTCCGTTATGTGTTATTATGTAATTCATACATAAAGTGTTGAATACACAAACATATCTCAGTAGGTTTTTGTTTAGATTACACTCATTATTTGAGAGAATGTTTTACTTTCAGTATATTTGGAGGAAAAAAACACTCTAGCAGATTGTATTGCTATAACACTGTTGACATTATATTTAATAATTGTCTTTCAGGTTATTATTCAGGGGTTTCGCAGCTACAGAGATCAGACTGTGGTTGACCCCTTCAGCTCCAAACACAATGTCATAGGTATGTTTTCATCAGATTTATACATTTTGAATCACATTGTTTGCTTTTTACATTTAGAAACTTTAAAAAAATGTTTTAACATTTGTTTAAAAAAATAATTTTTTACAGTTGGAAGAAATGGATCAGGAAAGAGTAACTTCTTTTATGGTAAGTAATTATTTTTTATAAGGGTCGGTTCTCCGATCAGGATTTTTGGGTGGGAAAACCGATCACTGGGATCCGTGTTGGCCGATATTATCACTGATGTAGATCACCAAAAATAAATAATAGCTACTATTCTTAACAACAAATCAAATTAAGAGTTAAGCAACTCTCATGAATTGACGACTCTATTTATTGGCAAGCAACATGTGCAACATATTTCATTCCCTCTCTTAGGCCCCGTCCACACTACTGCGTTTTCGTTTAAAAACGGAGACCTTTTGCTACGTTTGCACCTCCCGTCCACACTAAAACGGGAAAAACGAAGACCTAAAACGGAGAAGTTTAGAAACGCTGCAGCTGCGTTTTGCGTTTTGAAACTCCGGAGGGCGTTGTAGTGTGGACGAGACAAAACGGAGGAGTTTACAAACGATGACGCAGAGGCTGACGCTCGGCTCTATGATTGGGTGTCATCAGTCATGACGTTTGCTTCCCTGATTCGCCAAACACTGTTTACACCGGCGCGCGCATGCCCAGTGTTGGTGAATGGTCACGTGATCTGCGTTTTCAGTCGTTTTAATGTGGACGGAGATCAATTCTAATACGCAGACAAAACGCTGGTGTGGACGGAGATCGTATTCGTTTTAATTCTCCGTTTTTAAACGAAAACGCAGTAGTGTGGACGGGGCCTTAGAAGAGATTAGGAACAGCTGAGAGATTAACAAATATAGTATTCCTATTAAGTAAATAATAGTTAAACATCAGACTTCATCAACAGAAATGCAGACATTTTTTATTATCAAGGATATTATCCTGCAGTTTAGCAACAGTAGACTGTATTTCATGACAATCAATGCTGTTAAGTTTGGGCTTTTAGTGAGGAACGAAAGCGCACAGCTGTGAAGAAAAGACATATACTAAATGATCACAGCTTTAGTTTCTTGATGTCGTTGCAATATCTCCGCAGAGACGTTACAAATTTATTGGTCTTTTTAGGCACCCGTAGAACTGCCAGACCGGTTAGTGTAGTGAAGCAATTTTAGCTGCATGAAGAAAAATTGTCTTGTGTGTTTTGCATCATCTGAATCAGACCACCGATCAAACTATATACCTGCTGATAATGATTCAGAGCACCCTTAGTAATTTAATATATCAAAACACTGACAGTGCTGGTGCATAGTTTGTGATGAGCGCTTCATTTGTTCCCCCATCAGCCATTCAGTTTGTGCTCAGTGATGAGTTCAGTCACCTTCGACCAGAGCAGCGTCTGGCTCTGCTTCACGTGAGTAACAGTATATTTTGTTTCAATAATTTAAAAACTCATAAAAACAACTGTGTATGTTATTTGATAGGTAATTTTATGTGAAAGTAATTTTCACTATTCATGCTAAACCATGTACTTTTGTGTATTTTTTTAGGAAGGCACTGGTCCTCGAGTCATTTCAGCTTTTGTGGAAATTATATTCGACAACTCTGACAACAGGCTGCCGGTAAGAAATGCATCCTAAAGGCCCTGATCTACTCAACGGTGAAGCTCTTTTTCGTTGTTTGGGGGTAAAAATAAGCTTAAAATACTTTTGCATAGAAATAATGTTAGGCAACATCCCAACGCTGTCCACGCTGAGGTGAGCGATGTTTAGTTGAATATGTAAATATGGTATGTGCGAGAAAACCACAGTGAAGAAAGCATCTGATTACAGCGACGTGGACATGTTTGCATGAGCTCTGCAATTCGAGTATATCGTTTGAAATATATCGGGCCTTAAATGATGGGAAGTGGACTGAAGTAAAGGCAGGTGAATAACATGACCTCATTGCTCTTAGATCGATAAAGAGGAAGTGTCTCTGCGCCGTGTCATCGGAGCAAAGAAAGACCAGTACTTCTTGGACAAAAAGATGGTCACGTAAGTTTATTTTATCGTAACGCATTAGAGAAGCAGCAGACTTCTTATGATTAGAGCTGTAAATGAACGCATTGTGTTTCAGTAAGAACGACGTGATGAACCTGTTGGAGAGTGCTGGTTTCTCCCGCAGCAACCCTTATTACATCGTCAAGCAGGGAAAGGTATGTTAGTGGCCGTTTCTCAATATGCGTACTTGTCTGTACTTGTGTTCTTGTGGACTTGTGAAACGTCATCAGTCGCTGCCGAAGTACTGTTCCAATTCAAAGTTCGCATCTAGCCAAGTCCACTTCAAATCCCCGGATGTGTTCTTGATCCGCCCCGTTTACCGAGGATGCATCGAGAGGTGACTTGTGTGGACTTGAGATAGCCAGGTAACCCAGAATGCACCTCGCACCAACCAGCAAGCGTAAATGGGAGAGGAGAAAATCCGCGAAATATCAAAATACTACTGTTATTGAGTCATGAAATGTAATTTTAAGAGTATTTCAGGCGAGAATGTGGTTGTTTAAATCTCAAATCTGTAGTTTATTTATAAAGATAGCGCCTATATTGTAAAATGCATCTGACGTTTTCGGAGTTCTGACATCCAAGCCTTCAGCGGACACTCAGCGAGATCAACCCCGACTGGAACAGCTTATCCTCGGCTAGTGCTTCTGACGTTTGCCGCCGGCTCTGATCTCTCTAGTCTAGTGGATAAACCTTGACGTATAACTCGTCTTGTGTATAAGTCTATCTTTGGTCTCATTAAACTATAATTTGTTCCATGGCGCAAAAAAAAAAAATAGTTTTTAAGGTTTCATGGCTATTTTTTTTTATATTGTCTTCACTATATTAACAATAAAATAAAATGACATAACCCTGTCTCTGTTTGAAAATGTCAATAAAAATCCAATGTTTCATATTTTTAAAATGAAAACAAAAAGATCATGTTCATTGTGTTATAACATGCAGTGAAGAGAATCGCGTTGCCTGAACCACATGGCCATTAGGCTATTATAGGCTATAGGCTTGTTTTTTGTTAATGAAGAGTCAGAGGGGTGTTTTATAACATATTTCGTCTTATTGTTGACGAAAAGATGCAGAGTTGTAGCAAATTTCGTTTTATTGTTGCCTAAAATATAGAGTAGAGCGTGCTGAGTGACGCGATCAAGTACGCTCTGTTCCATTTGCAGAAGAACCGGACTTGCGTCCTCGCATCCTCGGGAGTTCGTTCTCCGGAGTCGAACTTGCAAGTCTGAACTACCAAGGACGCAAGTCCGAAGTCTGCGTACTTGGTATTGAGAAACGGCCAGTGTCTCCTCTCATGACAAATGATTTTTATAGCTATTCATGAAGCTTGTTATCGCTTAAGATGCAGCTGTTTTCCAGCCCTCTTGGATTGTAGTTAGGGGTGCACGATATATCGGCCACCATATCGGTATCGGCCGATATTTGCTCATTTTTATGTTATCGTCATCGGCCCAATAATAAAATTTGGCTGATATATTAAAGCTGATAAATAATGAATTATTTCCTTCAACACTTGACACCTGAGACACTTAAGGTGTGGACTGTTCAACATGATTGATCTTAATTGCTTGAAATATGATTGGAATCAAAAAGGAAAATATAGTTAAGTCATATCGGCTACATGAAATTTTAATGAGAACATTATAATTGTGTTCGGGAACGGATTTTAATTGTGAGACTTTTGTTTTTGCAATCAGGCTTTCAAAAATTATATAAAAATTGGAAAAATTAGATTTATCGGCCGATATATCGGTTATCGACTTTCAAATATAAAGAATTATCGGTTATCGCTTTCAGCCAAAATGTTAGTATCGGTGCATCCCTAATTGTAGTAAATAAAAGCATCTCTCTCATTAACAGTAATGGTAATTTACAAACAATAATGTGCCTCTTGGGATTAAAGTGGTACTAATGCTGTTGCTACTCATTCTAAATGAATTTGCTCACTCTGTTTTACCCTTTTGATTGTCTCAAACATGATAATAGATCAATCAGATGGCGACGGCGCCGGACTCTCAGCGTCTAAAGCTGCTCAGAGAGGTGGCAGGCACCAGAGTCTATGATGAGCGCAAGGAGGAGAGTATCTCGCTCATGAAGGAGACAGGTAGATCCTTCTGAGATTTTTCTGTTTAGATGTATGATTAGTGTGAACATTACATTTTTCATCTCTGCTGATTTTAATAAAAGGCAAAATATTTGCCGTTGACCTTTTGTAGAGTCGCCTGATTAATAGTTTAAAAGATCGCAATCTCGATTCAAACGCACACACATTCTTGTACCTAAATGAAAACGGTTCAGCGGTGTCTATTAAACCTTTTATTTCTGTTACAATCAATCAAAATATCACTGAAGTACTGGGATAAGAGTTTATAGTTCTTAAATACTGATGTCTATTAGGGCTGGGTAATAAATATTGATTTCTCGATATTAATCGATTCTCATTTTGACGAACCGATATCGTTTCTTAAATCTCAAGAATCGATTAGTCATCCTGTTTCATTTGAATGAATGGATCATTGTATCGCGGCTGCGCACATCCAAAAAATCGCAATAATCTTTGTTACTATTGATATGAAACAAAAGTCTCAATATTCAAATTACGTCTGTTTTCTTTAGAAATTCAAAAACATAAATAGCGTTTTGGCGCTGTGGCGTGAGATTTGATTTCCTTGAGAAAATTTGCCATTTATTGTAACTGATATGTAGGGTTGGGTATCGTTTGAATTTGAACGATTCTGAATCCGATTCCTTGTTTCGATTCTGGTTTCTAACGATTCTCGATTCTGATTCTTTTAAGAGGCAGGGTCAAAAAAGTTTAGCTAACCTTGCTAACCAACGTCCTTTCTGAAGGAAATAATCCTTTCTGAAGGAAATACTCCTCCTTCTGTAAAAATACTCCTTTTGTCACAAATTTGGCATTTTGCCGAGATTTCGTTATTTTTAGAAAAGTGAAGCCATACTTTGGATCGCCGACGTAAGGTACTCATGTTCGACTCGCGTGGTTATACCAACACTTCCGGTAGACGCTTCTTCGTTGGTGTTGTTCAGCGGTTTCTTCTTCCGCTCGGCGGACTGTGAATATCGAAACTAGGAATCGAAATTTTAACTTTTGAACGATTCCGGGAAAAACGAAAAGTTAGTCTCGGTTCCAATCGATACTCGATTCTCGATACCCAACCCTACTGATATGTAAAATAATCAATATTGAATCGAATCGGAATCGAAATCGAATTGCAAGCTTGTGAATCGAAATCGAATCGAATTGTGAAATTTGTGTCAATACCCAGCCCTAATGTCTATGGTAGCGATCAAAATAAAGTAGATCACCTTTTGAAAGTAACTTGATGCTACAATTACATTTTAACAGTCACTTGTCTTCAACTACTCCCACAAATTTACTTTTTTCCTCTAAATCGTGCATCCAACGCCATATGAAAATGTGTTGTCGATTTAATATCTTTGTATTATTTAGTGGAGTCAAATCTTTTGAATGAATCACTAAAGCACTGCAGAAAACACTGCAGTAGATGCTTCACTGTTGGTTTTTTATAGTCAAAGGTTTGTGACATGCAGTTTTCTCGTGTGTGTGTGTGCAGAGGGAAAGCGAGAGAAGATTAATGAGCTGCTGAAGTACATCGAGGAGCGTCTGCACACTCTGGAGGATGAGAAAGAGGAACTGGCTCAGTACCAGAAATGGGACAAAATGAGGAGAGCTCTGGAGTACACCATCTACAACCAGGAGCTCAACGAGACCCGGGCCAAGATGGATGAGGTACACACTCACACCAATGCTTACTTGTCATCACGTTCTCAAGTTTAATTCGGTTGTGACAGTAAATAAATTATTATTCAACACTTTAGTACTTTGTTGCTGATGTGTGATTAATGTTAGATTTCGGTGTTCCCGAGGAGTGATTTGGGTGGCTCGCCAATGCATTAGATTTCTCCAATACATAAGTAAGCTTGTCCAGTTCTTGTGGAGAAGAATTTATTGAAGGTGGAGGCAATGTTATTATGTCTTCCTTCAACAATCTGTCAGTGTGACGGCTTTAAACATGAAGATAAAGGCTATGAGCTACAAACAATAGAAACCTTTTAGGATCTAACTTGCTAATCCACTCTGAGCAATGCTGAGTCTTTTTATTCATTTCATTCACACCATCAGTTTCTGTGTACACAACAGACGCAGATAGAGTTGATTACATCTAAAGCATAGTTGATTAAATCTAAGGCAGAGTCAAAATGTAAAAGAATCTGATGACTGAAAATACAATCTATCATTAACATAATAATTTATAGAAGGTGTGATTCCCTCCTCTAGTTGTCCAGTAAGAGAGAGACCTGTGGAGACAAATCGAGACAGCTGCGAGATGCGCAACAAGATGCTCGAGACAAAGTGGAGGTAAACTCAACTGAGCTTATCTACACATCACTGATGTTTATTCATGTTTCTTCTGCAACCGTCCTCAACAGCCCAACATCATGATGAAACGTTTTGCATGAAAATTGCCACAATTTCTTTAGAAAATTTAAAGAATCTAGTAGATTACGATTTATTATTACCTGCCTCTGCAGTCTCACATCAAAAGCCGATTCATGGAAGAAGTGTACAAAAAGAAACTCCTTTTCCCTTTAGATTAACATGCACAATAAACCAGGAACAATGATTGAAAATGGGGTCAATTTTATTTCACGTTAACTTTTCTTCCAGTCTGCTCCACATATTCAAAATAAAGTAACTAAATGTGTAGATTCCCTAAAATGTGATTTTGAAATCTGCTTCCATTGGGTCATCTTATCTAACCTCTCTCTCTGTGTCTCTGTAGGAGACAGAGCGTGTGGTGAGGGAGCTGAAGGCTCGAATCTCCGCCATGAGGGAGGAGAAAGAACAGCTGAGCGCCGAGCGACAGGAGCAGATCAAACAGAGGACCAAACTGGAGCTCAAAGCCAAAGATCTGCAGGACGAGCTGGCAGGAAACAGCGAACAGAGGGTGCGACGAGCAGACGCACACACGCTAACACATGCACACATATGCACTCAACACACACATTTCGAAGAAGTGCAATCTAAGAAAAGTGAGAGTTACTGTCTAGAAAATAGTGCTTTGATTTTGTCAAATACATTTTAAGCCGAGTTGTTTACGCTAGTGTTCATCAAATTGGAGATTTAGTTTTTGAAAAAAGTCTCTTATGCTCAGTAAGGCTGCATTTAATTGATCAAAAAAATACAGTAAAACCAGAAATGTTGTGAAATATTATTACAATTTTAAAAAAATCTGTTTTCTTTTTTATATTATTTTAAATCTTATTTTTTCAGTGCAACTACTCCAGTCTTCAGTGTCGCATGATCCTTCAGAAATCATTCTAATGAGATCATTTGCTGCTCAAGAAACATTTCTTATTTATCTAAAAAACATAAATTTCACTTTTATTCATCATGTGCACATTAAATTGATCAAAAGTATTAATTTCGCTCTCCCCCAATTTTTTTTTTTGTTATATCAGCTCAATTACAAGGGATAAAATAGGTTGACAAATTATCCAATGATATTATTTCTCACAGCTCTAGTTGAAAGCGCTACATTCAATAACATGCGATTTTTCTTTACTTGTGGACAGTGTTGGGTGTAACTAATTACTAAGTAATTAGTTACTGTAATTTCATTACTTTTCCCTTGAAAATGTAAAGTAAGGGATTACTCTTCATTTATCTGTAATTTAATTACAGTTACTTCTGATGTAATTGAGGTAAATACTGTGTATAGATCAATCCGATCTCACAGCGATCCGTATGCATTTTATGAGGAATCTAAATATTACGACCGCACTCGTACAAATTCGTATGAATTATTGTAAAATATGTATGAAAAAAGTGTGAAATGTCATGAGATCAGACATAAAACAATAGTGGGTTTAACATCAAAATGTAGCCTATTGTCTGATGCTAAAAAGTATGTTTTTGTAATGTAACCTTCTCCACCTTGGTCAGTTTAAGGATAATTCATGCAATTTTATAGTATTTATTTGAAAGAATTAAAACAGATTCATGTTTCAGCTGGTTGAGATTGATATGGGATTTTGAAAGTAATTAGTAATTAAAAGTAATTAAATACTTTTTAGAGAGAGTAATTAGTACAGTAATCTAATTACACTGTTGAAGAGGTTATTAGTAACTAGTAATTAATTACTTTTTTAGAGTAACTTACCCAACACTGCTTGTGGAGGACATACAAACATTCATAAGTTTAAGCCCCATTTCCTCAAACAAATACCCACCCGCTTGTTCTTTTCTTATGTCTGCCACTGAATTGAAGTGGCTCATGCACAAACAAAGCAATGACTGAATTCACACACACAAACACGTGGGATTTATACACATGCTCACAAATGCAAACACACGCATTATACACACCGAGAGCCAGAGATCTGTAGGAAATGCTGGCAGGCACTAGTGAACAGAGGGTCTGCAGTGTCTCCGTCTGCGTCACTAACTACACACGCTCACTCCAGCTCGGGCTCGCAGCCAGACGCAAACACACACATAATGCTTGTGTATCCCTGTATGTGTGAAATACACACTTTTGGTCAGCCCTCCCGCATCCCGGCTTGGCTTACAGAGGGATTAGCCCCACCTGGCCAAGTGTGTGTGTGTTTTCCTATGGAGGAGAGGCAGAAATGCGTCATTTGCCCTTTGATTGGTGAGTGTAGGTTTGCTGAAATGGAGATCCCCTTTGTTCTGCTCGTGACACTGAATCTACACACCTGTTTATGCGCATTTCATTCTTCTTCATTTAAATATGAACGCCTCCTCCTCACGCATCTGCACAAAATGTATTTAGGCTTCCTATTAAAAGAGGAGAGAATCATGAATTGATGCCGCTATTTGTGGTTAAATACGTCTCACTTCCTGTCCAACAGAAACGTCTGCTCAAAGAGCGCCAGAAGCTTCTGGAGAAGATTGAAGAAAAACAGAAGGAGCTCCAGGAAACAGAACCCAAGTTTAACGCTGTGAAAGAAAAAGAGGAGCGAGGAATTGCCCGGTAAACTTTTTGAAGCATTGAAAGGGTCCATGAAGTTGGGAACATAGTTTTCTTTCCTGTGTTGATGAATTTCCTATTAGACGGGAAGTTGGGGTGGGACTCGTACGTACTAATATACGTTAAATCACAAAACCATAATTTACTCATTGCTACTACATTATCATTTTAGAGGTTTGTGATTGGATGATTCATTATCACTGTTATTTAGGGTGACCACCATCAAACAAACCAAATGTGGGACGATTATAAGTTTGTGTGGGACATGTTACCGACACTAAAACATACCCTGAAACTGTTAAGTAATGTCTATTTAACTTAATAATAGGCATGTGCCGGTATCAAATTTTCAGGCTGCGGTTAATTGATTGAACTTTTATCACGGTATACGGTATTATCACGGTATTTTAATGAAATTATGTTTTAATGCTCAAGAAAAACAGATGCATTGTGGGTCTCTAAAAAAACCCTCAACTTGTATCACAATGTGTAATTGTGATTTTCAAAACATATGGTAACTAAACCTAATTGTTTAAAGTTTAGTGACAATATGTTACAATGACTGGTAGGTTACTGTTTGTATTATTCAATTAAATTATTGGATTTGATTTCAGTCTTAATTCAATATTGACTCATTTGAATAAATATTAGGTATGCCCCAGTCTGTTAATGTTTCTCAAGAAAAAAAAACTCACATAATGCTGTAAACATACAGAGAGAAATGAAATATAATATTTAGCAAAATACTCCTTGCTATTTTTTTTCCTAGTCAGCTAATGTGCTGGTCATTAAATGGCTTTCCTGAGGTAAATGTAACGTTTTGTGACACAACTGTTCTCCTGCAGTGTTACTGACCTCTTTCCGTGTTTGAAAACACTGATTGATCGTTATTATGTACAAGTAAATATACCTTTCGGTAAGTTGTAGGCTACTGTATCTTTAAATAAAAACGAAAGTAACATGATGATCGGTTTACTTGAACTGAGGAGCAACGATCTGTGATCAGAAGAGCTGATTTATCAACTTCAATTTATAAATAACAACTTTCATATCAAAAGTAACCTAACCTGTGTAGTCTGTCAGTGTCCTCTTTGCTCTGTGAGTTTTCTCTGTGGGAGAGCGTGTGAAAAGTGTCAAATGCGTTAAGCGCCTTTCAGACAGGACGCGGAATGCGCGACGCTGGCCGCTTGGTTCAGCGCTGCCCTTCAGATACAACGCGATTTGCCATTTTACAAATAAAAAATTTAACTATTTTGAACTTTAACACCGGCGTGGTCGATGCAGGTCGACGCAGCAACAAAACACCCCTGCGCGTCGCGCGCGTATTCCGCGTTCTGTCTGAAAGTCTCAAGCTGAATGTCTGAGAGTTGGCAGCCCTGCGGGAAATCGTCGGGAGCGTTCCGTCATGCTTCTACTCCATGTGAGGATTGTTTACATTAGACTAGTGCGCATTGTCGCATGCACACATTGCTTATACATGTGGGGATTGTTTACATCAGAGTGCGCGCGAGTTCTGCGCAGCACGCAGTGTTTGAGCGGTTGAAGGAAAATAAGCAGCTAATGCACGCTCTAAAAGTCTAAATTCGAATCTATTATTTTTCACGGTATTTTGAAGAGCCCGCGATAACAATATCGTGCATATTTATTACCGCGATTTATCGCATTACCGAATACCGGCACATGTCTACTGAATAAAAACATTTGTATTCTGCCTTTCAGCTGTAAAAAATGAACAAATAAATACAAAACAACATGAAATTAGATAGATAGTCTTATATATTAAGAACATATTAAAAACCAAAAACTTTCATATTTTTAGAAAGGATGTGAATTAAAACAACCACAGCAGGCAACAGGTTAAACAACAGATAAATTCTGTTTAATTACAACATTTTAATTGACCGAATTATCCATTTGTTTTCCGACATGGAACGAATCACCGGTCAACATTTTGATTGCTTTCTTTTCAACCATTGGATAAGATATAAAAAACGGCTGTTGTATTTGAAGGCTACTTAGACGAAGCGCTGTTAAATATAGTTGGAAAACTACGCTGCAAAAATAATAAATAAAATGCTTTCTTAAAAAGGCCAAATAACACATGCAGACTTTCTTAATATGATAATTAAAAACCGATAGACTGATGAAAATGCAGGACATTTCCTCAATATGCGACGTGCGGGACGAGGGGTGAAAATGGTGTGCAGTACAACGCAAAGTCATTTCATAAAAGTAGTTTGTTTTACTAATATTTATCAAATTGTCAATATTTCTTTCTTTAACATTTGGCTTTCTTTTTTATGGCTGGGACAATAATATTGCCTGTTTTTCCATAATCACATTTTTCTAGTTTTGTTCTCACAAATTATTTCAATTATTTTATTTCACAAAATGTCACATTAGAGGTCATATGCATTACAAATGCTGTTTTGTTGTGTCTTTAACCAATAGTTGAAATATGATTCGTTTGTTTGTGTGTTTTTTTTTCAGACTGGCTCAAGCCACACAAGAGCGAACAGATCTTTATGCCAAGCAGGGCCGAGGCAGCCAGTTCACCTCTAAAGAAGAGAGGGACAAATGGATCAAGAAAGAGCTGAAGTCTCTGGATCAAGCCATCAACGACAAGAAACGGCAGATCGCCGCCATCCACAAAGATCTGGAGGACACAGAGGCCAATAAAGAGAGAAATCTGGAACAGTACACTGTAAGATTAGTCAAAAGCTTGTTTTTGTATTGAACAGTAGAGAACAGCATTTTTTTTTTTTTACTTTTTCTATAATTATGGATGGTTTTGAATGTATGACGTTACATGACAGAAACTGGACCAAGACTTGAACGAAGTGAAGACTCGAGTGGAGGAGTTGGATAAGAAGTACTACGAGGTGAAGAACCGAAAGGACGAACTTCAGAGTGAGAGAAAGTAAGACCCTCCTGTTCTTATTCCCAGTGCATCATGGGAAATTGTCTGGCCCATTTTCCAGCATCCCACCCTTTCTTATTACCTCAACAAACCGCTCCTCTCCTCACCTGGCATTTTAGTTATTAATAATCCACGAGCCATAGGTTTCCCAGCACGACGAGTCTTGACGGATGGGCTATAGAATAGGGTCTCCTGCTGAACCCAGCCGTAGTGTTTGTAAGCCAGAGCTGATGGGTGTGTCTGTGTCCCTCCTCCTGCAGTTACCTGTGGAGGGAGGAGAACGCAGAGCAGCAGGCGCTGGCAGCCAAACGAGAAGACCTGGAGAAGAAACAACAGCTACTGAGAGCAGCCACCGGGAAGGTTAGAAACCAGAACAGTCATCTGTACATGATTTATTTATAATGTGATATCTTTCTACATCCTGCTTTTGCAGATTAAAGCAAGCATTTAATGAAACTTAAAATATTTGGAAGGAAAATGTGCATTTTAAAGCTCTATACATAGATGCATAGCTGCAGGATTGCAGTCTCATTTTTGTAGAGCTGCACTATTTAGCCAAATATTTTTATTATATATCAATATGACTTATAATTATAATTACTATTGTAATATTTACTGTAAAAATGTATACATTCTATTTTACAGTACAACTCTATTCTGTTATTCAGGTCATGTCTAATTTTCTTAAATTTTTCATCAAGTCCACCTCAGAGTTCATTATATGTAACCAACATGCATATGTATTTAAAAATAATGCCGCCCACACCAGTTCACTGTTTCGGCTGAACCGAACCGTATCTGCTAAGCTCTGCTCGGCTGCTGGATCGTTTCTCAGGGACTGAGTCAGTCACTAATTATAGCAACTCTCCCGCGTTACAGAAATATACATCAGTGTAGATGTTAGAACTCAGATTATCGTCATCTGGGCTTGAAATGAAAATACCAACTTAGAAGTGCAAAGTTTTGTATGTTTGCTTTTCCTCCAGGCTATCTTGAATGGTATTGACAGCATCAATAAAGTGTTGGAGCATTTCCGCCGGAAGGGCATCAACCAGCACGTCATCAACGGTTATCACGGCATCGTCATGAACAACTTTGAGTGCGAGCCTGCCTTCTACACCTGTGTGGAGGTGACCGCTGGCACCAGGTCAGACACACACCGTTTTATTATTATTGTTTCCTGCTTAATGTCATGTGTCTAGCCAATATTGTCAATTTTTTACACATTGGTATCGTTCCGATGTCAAAATAGGGCCGATGTGAACAGGCCGAGAATCATTCCTGTGTGTGTAGATGTGAGTGTGAGTGTGAGTGTGGGGATGATTGTTTTTGCACGAGCGCATATTACAAGCAACTGTCAGTTTAAACATCAAGCGCAGGAAGACTGGAACTTGCGCGTCTAAGGCGTATTTTTGTCCTGCCAAAGCCTTATTAGACCGGTGAGTGATGTAGATGACTGACTGCTGCGCTTGTTTAACTGAGAGAACGAGTAGAGAGAGTGAAATCCCCGCTCGCGCACGCGCACTCTCACCGTCTTCAAACTGTCTTGCTCTCTCTCCCTCCCTCGCGCATATTAATGAATTGAGTTGACTGAATATCTTTGAGAATACACGATGGTAAAGGATGGAAGACCGAAGTTTATTTTTCTTCTGAACTACTGCTGGTTGTGAATTGTGCTAAAATAACATTGCCTTATCTTCTCTGAAAAGATTTCCACACATTCAGATGACAAACCACACTTTCAATAAACAGAAAAAAATCTGTCTAGTAATAAAATGTTTTCTGTGTTGAGACAAATCTTGTGCGATGTCCTAAATAATCACACAACGTGTGCCGTGGTCCATTAATGACACGTCCGATTCGCTAACTAATGACTCCTTTGAACAGATTCACTTTAATGAATGGTTAAAACAGCTGATCTGTCCAACACTGAACTCGAGAGACATAAATCGGAAACACTTCACAATAAGGTTCCATTTATTAAAGTCTAGTTAACTACATTAGTTAACATTATATTAATATTAGTTTCTATGCAGATTTATTCCATGACAAAACTACTCCAATCATTCTCGAATGATTCATTCTTTCCAAATAGAGCTTCAAGTCATCTGGAGAAACTGTTTTTATATCGCGGTAAAATAAAATATCGCAATGTAATTTTGTTTTACCAATATCGTGCGTCCCTAATCCTCGCTTTGTGTTTTCTATAGACCATTTCACAAGATGTAAACAACACTGGTCCAGAAGCACTTCCTGTTTCAGTTTTACATAAAAGCTGGGATAAAATACAACCAACAGAACATTTAAAACTGAATCAAAAAGTTAAACAAACATCTTTAAGATGTTTTCTTTACATGTGAAATAAAGAAAACAGTTAAAAACTGAAACAGGAAGTGTTTCTGGACCAGTGTTGTTTACATCTTGTGAAATGGTCTATAGAGAGATATTGACATCGGTAAATATCGGTATCGCCCATAACAGCAATATTAATATCGGTTATCGGTATCGGCCACAATTTTCACATCGGTGCATCACCACATGTGTCGCACAGATGTTTGTGGCAGTGAGTTGACAGTAATGGAGTTGTGTTTGTTCAGGCTGTTTTACCACATTGTGGAAACGGATGAAGTGAGCACCAAGATTCTGATGGAGTTTAATAAGATGAACTTGCCTGGAGAGGTCACCTTCCTGCCTCTCAGCAAACTGGACGTCAGGGACACCGCTTACCCTGAGACTAACGTAAGCTGGCCACATCTGCACCGTCACCACTGACATGATATTTAAAATGGACCCTTACTTAGTGTCTGCATGACATGAAAATTCAATCTGTTTTCTAATTGCATGTTTTTGATCTTAATGTAAACGATTCATCCATGCACGTTTCACTTTTTTAAAGCATTTTTTGAGCTTGTGATTTAATCAACTCAACCTTCCAATAAAGTGACAGACTTCTTTCTGTTGACGTATACCGACTTCTCCAATCATCTAGTCTGTTTAAACCAATTAAAAGCTCGCATTCAGATCCGCCTCCATCTAATGAACAACCGATGGATAGAACCAAGTCCCCACCCTACTTTATTTTCTCAATGATCCGTTTCACTAGGATGTACGTCACTATACGGAATAAAAGATCCGTTGCTATGTCTGTAGACATTGTGAAATGAAAGTGACTTCTGTGTTGGTAATGCTGCCCTATTGACAAATAACCATCGTAGGTAAAATTATGCTAATATTCCCAAGAAAAAAAGGCTGGCTTCATTCTGGAATGCCCACTTTAAAACATCCAATCAACTTCAGATGGATAAAACCAAGTCCTGTATTTTATTTTATTTTATTTTTTTCACATTGTGGAAGTAATTAAAAAGGGGATGACTTCTATTTCTTATTTATCAATTTATTGCTATTTTTTGCTATTCTGTTAAAGGAACACTCCGACTTTTTGGGACTTTAGCCTATTCACCTTACCCCCCAGAGTTAGATAAGTCCATACATACCTTTTTCATCTCCGTGCGTGCTATAAGTCTGTTTGACGCACCCACCGCTAGCCTAGCTTAGCACAAAGACTGGATGTAAATGGTTGCAGCTTTCATACTAATCCAAATGAGTGACAAAATAACGCAAACGTTTTCCTATTTACATGTTGTGGTTTGTATAGTCACAGACTGTACAAATATCAAGGCCATATGAGACACAGACATCTTTTGACCGTATAAATACTATATTTTCTGAAGGCGAAGCACTGCTACTTGGGCAGAGTGATAACCATCACCTGAGACGCACCGTGACGAGGAGCAGAGAGTTCGCTCAGTGTTGGAGTAAAGAGTCAGCAATTACTAACGTTAGATAGAAAAGCATAGTTTATCATGGGTGTTTGCTTTATTGTATGAGCTGTGACAATAAACAGGGGAGACCAGGTAATACAGTACCATGTTTCATTGATTTCCAACCAAAAACGCACCCAGATTTATAAATATCACATGAATAAATAATTATTATTACAGGAATCAATATATTTTAAATGCAATTTATTAGCTGAACCAAATGTATTCAACAGTAGCCTATATAATATACAGTATTGCATTACTATAGGATAAAATAAGGGGAAAGTAATAGCACAAATTGTTTTTGCACAATGAACTCACAGCCTATCGTACCCTTTTGCACGCGCAAGTTCGTTATTTCCATGGTTATTTCAAATTTAGGCTACTAGGCGTGCCACGCGCAGGGTGCAAGTTCAACGCGGTGAACGCGCTCGTTTTTTTTCCAAGCGCGTCCGCACCGCATCAAGATAAAAACATATTCATACCCTAATCATATAATAGTGTCACTAACGTTACATTAGATCTGGCTAAAGGCACTGTTACAGTAGGTCATCTAAAAACATAACGGAACACTTACCTCAGCCGCAGGTGATCCACTTGTCCTGTCTGTGCTATCGATGGGATGGCCTATCCTACAGCACATTATGGTCCGTGTGGCAAATTCCATTTTTTCAAAATAGTCGTCCATTGAAATGTACCGAGCAAACATAATGTCCCTTGATAATCTATTTAGGTGTGTTTGGATAAATATCCAGAGTAAGTTAGCCATTTCTTCATCCAGTCAGCGTTTTTAGTTGGAATTCTGTGAAACATGGTTACCTCCCCTGTTTACTGTCGCAGCTATTTACAATAGAGCTAAAACCCATGACTCTAAACTACGCTTTTACTATTCATAAATTGCTGACTCTGTTACCCAAACACTGAGCGAACTCTCCGCTCCTCACCACGGCGTGTCTCAGGTGATGCGGTTATTACTCCGTCAAAGTAGCAGTGCTTCGCCTTCAGAGAATAGTTCCCAGGTTTTATACGGTTAAAAGATGTCTGTGTCTCATTTGACTTTGTTATTTGTACATTATGTGACTATACAAATCACAACATGTAAATAGGAAAACGTTTGCGTTATTTTGCCACTCATTTGGATTAGTATGAAAGCTGCAACCAGTCACATCCAGTCTTTGTGCTAAGCTAGGCTAGCGGTGGGTGCGTCAAACAGACTTGTAGCACGCACGGAGATGAAAAAGGTATGTATGGACTTATCTAACTCTGGGGGGTAAGGTGAATAGGCTAAAGTCCCAAAAAGTCAGAGTGTTCCTTTAAGTGGAAATATACTAATTTTCCGTAGGACGCAATCCCCATGATCAGCAAGCTTCGTTACAGTCAGAACTTCGACAAGGCCTTCAAACATGTGTTTGGGAAGACTCTGATCTGCCGCAGTATGGAAGTGTCCACTCAGCTGGCTCGAGCTTTCACCATGGACTGCATCACTCTGGAGGGTAAACACAAGTCTTCCTATATGTGTCGTTTTTTACTATTCTAATGATTTCTGAGCCCTTGTCATTGTGAGGCTTTGGTATGTGCAACAGGTGATCAGGTGAGTCATCGTGGCGCTCTGACCGGCGGCTACTACGACACGCGGAAGTCCCGTCTGGAGCTGCAGAAGGACATGAGGAAGGCCGAGGAGGAGCTTGGAGAGCTGGAGGCCAAACTCAACGAGAACCTGCGTAGAAACATTGAACATATCCTTCACATCTACACCTCACTCACAGGGTTACTTGTGGCATGAAACCGAATGGATAAAATACTAATTTTGTGTTTCTTGGCTGGTGCAATCGGCCTTGATGACACAAGGTCATAGGGGATCACTAAGTGAGTCAGCTAGTCATTAACGTTTATGTGGTCATGTGTGGACTGCACACATGGTGTTATTAGTAATGGAGGGATGAGGATGTGATTCTTAAGGCCTCGAGTGAAATTCATTTCAATCCTTGATCGAATCACACTAGATTTGCGTGGCTCATACTCTGACTAATTCAGAACTAATGATGATGCAACCACCTTTTCAGCTTCAGCAAAAACAGGCCAAATAAAAAGTATTCAACAGCTCTTCAAAGAATGAGCAAAGCTGAGAAGCATAAAGAAAATATAAAAATACAAGCTAATTACATAATATTAATAAATACTATACAAATAAGACTAAAAACTGTCGAGAAGCAGATTATCAGGATTAAACTGGATCTTAAGTTCTTGTGAGCTCCTTAACTCTGTTCTTCACGCATCAATAATGAAATTGACCAGCTGATGAATCAGATGCAGCAAATCGAGACCCAGCAGAGGAAGTTCAAAGCATCCAGAGACAGTATACTGTCTGAGATGAAGATGCTGAAGGAGAAGAGACAGCAGTCAGAGAAAACATTCATGCCCAAGGTAACGCATAGTATATTTTCATGCGCTAGTACTAGAACTACCATTGTTTCTCTATCAAGTCTTTAATTTGGTTTCTCTACTGTTTCCCCCAGCAACGCAGTCTTCAGAGTCTGGAGGCCAGCCTGCACGCCATGGAGAGCACGCGGGAGTCTCTGAAGGCGGAGCTGGGGACGGACCTGCTCTCTCAGCTCAGTTTAGAAGACCAACGCAGAGTGGACGACCTCAATGACGAGATCAGACAGCTGCAACAGGTTGGCCTGCTTGATTTATGGAGAAAATCATGAACTTTTATTTTGGTCTGTTTTGAGATTGTGACTGCATATTGACTTTGGAACCATTATTTTTTAGCAATTAATTTTTGCACAGCCCTAATATATATATATATATATATATATATATATATATATATATATATATATATATATATATATATGAAGAGTTCAGATGCAAAAGCCTCTAAGTGCCATTTGAAATTTTCTTCTAGAATGATAATTTTTTATCAAGCTTGTATATTTAAGTTCAGTGATTTCACTTAAATGGCAATGATAATTACCTATTAATTGTTATTTAAGTGAAATTACTGAACTTAAATATACAAGTTTCATAAAAATCATCATTAAAGAAGAAAATTTCAAATGGCATTTAGAGGCTTTTGCATCTGAACTCTTCATATATATATATATATATATATATATATATATGATATAAAATGGCTGTAAAAAATAAATCTTCATTGTTTATCCTTTTGATCTTTCATTCAAAAAAATTGGCAAAATTCTAACCTTTCGTTTAAATAAAAGAATTGAAAGTGGGGGGGAAATCACATTATAAAATAAATGTTTTTCTCCAAAACACGTTGGCCACAATTATTCATACCCCTAGAATTTTTTTATGAATAAAATGTCTCTGAAGTATATTCCCATTAATATTTACCTTTTTAGCACACTAGGGTGACTAGGAACATGAAATTGTCCAATCATGACTTCTTGTTTCACATTAGTTTAAATATGAGGAAGCACAAAGGCCAAATTTCATGAATCATCCATCACAATGAATAAAACTAAAGAACATGGTTCTGATGTGCTTCAAAAGATTGTTGAGCTTCACAAAATAGAAGGTGGATGTAAGAAAAATAGCTAAAGAATTGAAATCCCCATTTTGACCATCAGGGCAATAAGTAAGAAGTTATAATCCTCTAAAGATGTTACGATTCTGCCAGGAATTTACACTGCAGATCTTGATGCCCAAATCCAATTTTCTGACTATATTCGGGGTTTTTTTGGCGACCCGCTCACATCATGTTTTAAAAGTGACCTGTATCCGATTTTTGCATTTACACTATACACTTCTGAAACTACCAAATGTGGACGTTCTGACCCGTAAAATGAAGTAAAACTACAGATGCAAACAAAATTATCCAGTGTTTTGCTTTCCACAATATTTTGAAACATCATCAAAACATTGGTCTCATATGACGGAGAAAATCCAAAGGTGTGTATCCTTTGTCTTCCATCGTGCCTACAATATGTGATCTCAGTTGGTGGTGTCCATCTGAGTTGACGTCACTTTTTTAATGACGTACGACTCCTATTTACTGGGGGATATCTGATTTGTCTGCTTACATGGCACTCGTAAATGCACATATCTGATTTGAGTAAGGCCTGAATCCGATCTGATAAAATCGGAATCCATGTGTTTTTTTCTTCTGCTTATACGTTCACCGGTCATATCCAATTTGTGCCACATGAGAGGAAAAAAATCAGATTTGGGTCACTTGAGCCATACAGTGTAAATGAGGCCTATGTCCAGTTATGTGGACTCCGTACAGAGGCTGTAATCTCATCTGAAAAGTTAGTCAATGTGAAGCTCCGTTCGACGTGTGTGAGAATAATCGCTGAAGCCTGAGGCCACAGCTGCAGCTCTTTACCACCTCCAGCCTGACACGCGGCACACACAGCAGACAATTAAAAAGCTACTTTAAATGTTGTATAACCGGCCCACATCATTAGCCTTTGTTTTTTTTGTATTGCCTTCCATTTGGTGTGCTAATTTGTCTGCAGTTGAATTTTCACACAGACTTGGCCTTTAAACGTATGCATAAAATTTTCACTTGTTATTTTAGATGTTCACATGGCCAAAAGCCACATCTTTTGGCCACTTTATAATAAACGATTAAAATGAACATTAGGGATGTATGATGTATCGATATCGGTATCGGCCGATATATGTTCATTTTTATGATATATCGGTATCGGCCGATATATGTAAATTTTTATGATATATCGATATCAACCGATATATGTTAATTTTTATGATATAACGGTATTGGCCGATATATGTTAATTTTTATGATATATCGGTATTGGCCGATATATGTTAATTTTTATGATATATCGGTATTGGCCGATACATGTTAATTTTTATGATATATCGGTATTGCCCGATATATGTTCATTTTTATGATATATCGGTATTGGCCTATATATGTTAATTTTTATGATATATCGGTATTGGCCGATATATGTTAATTTTTATGATGTATCGGTATTGGCCGATATATGTTTATGATATATCGATATTGGCCAATATATATGTACATTTTTATGATATATCGATATCGGTATCGGCCGATATGTTACTTTTTAATATTATCATTATCGGCCCGATAAGAAAATTAGCCTGATTTATTAAAGCTGATAAATAATGGACTATTTCCTTCAGCTTCAGACATGCACTGTTCACCAAGATGGTTTTGAATTGCTTAAAAACATGATTTGGAATCACTTCAAAAAAGGAAAATACAGTTAAGTGAAACAGAAAATTAATACTTTTGTAATCAGGCTCTCAAAAATTATATAAAAATTTGGATTTATAAATATCGGCCAACAAATTGGTTATTGGCTTTCAAATATAACAAATTATCGGTATTGGGCAAAATTTTGATATCATTGCATCCCTACCGAACATGTTTCTTTTGGCCCTTCAGTCCGGGGTCAGTTGCAGATGTTTGTGTCTCATGTGTGTAATGTTTGTTACTGTAGGACAACAGACAGCTGCTGAATGAGCGAATTAAGCTGGAGGGAATCATGACCAGGGTGGAGACGTACCTCAACGAGAACCTGCGCAAGCGTCTCGACCAAGTCGAGCAGGTGAATATAGCAGTTTTCGCTTTTGGCAGTACAACCTCTGTGAAATACAATGGCATATAGTGCACTAAAAAGTGTGTGTTTGTGTAGGAATTGAATGAACTGAGAGAAACTGAAGGAGGAACCGTCCTCACTGCGACAACGTCAGAGTTGGATGGCATTAATAAACGCATTAAGGACACTCTGGCTCGCTCTGAGGGTGAGTAAAGACTCAAATTGACTCAATCGAATCGAATATATATATATATATATATATATATATATATATAGTAAATTTTTATGCATTTGTTTCTCATTTTTCAGATTTGGACTCCCTCATTGATAAGACGGAGGTGGAAATAAAGGATCATCAGAAGAGTATGGAGCGCTGGAAGAACATTGAGAAGGAGCAGAACGAAGCCATCAACCATGACACCAAGGAGCTGGAGAAGATGACCAACAGACAGGGCATGCTACTTAAAAAGAAAGAGGAATGTATGAAGAAGATCCGTGAGCTGGGCTCCTTGCCGCAGGAGGCCTTTGAGAAGTACCAAACGCTCACGCTCAAACAGGTACGTCTACAGAAAACGCGTTTGAAGCTGCTGCTGTTTGTTTTTTAACCCTGAAATGCAAAATTTATGGTCAAGTTGCTAAGAATTGGATATAATTTCCAGTGACTCATTTACAGTAATATCAAACCCTTTTTTCCTTCTGGTCGTAAAGGAGTATTACATAATGAAGGGCACCATTTGTCCGGGCACCCTTTTACCACCTCCTCGGCTCATGTCTGGCTTTAATTTTTCCTCTCATCCCCCTCCAGTCTCGCAGCTCTCCCACCTGTCTCATATTCTCCCTCTTAGTTGATCTTCCTCCTCTCCAGTCAGGGGCTCTGTTGTGTGTCAGCCCTCCTACACAGAGGTGACTCATTCTTCATTACCCCATGCTTGCGCTCCTGTTTTTTCACCCTGTCTTGGTGAACTCGAGTGCGTGGAGTTGAGGAGGGAGGTTGAATTGTGCCACATCTGTCTTGTTTCTTTAGCAATCTTCTGGAATCGTCTCTTGTAGGTTCAGAAGTGGTAACGTTTGGCACAAGTGAATTTGTTCTGGAAAAATGTACTTTTTATATTTCCTTGGATAAACTACATTTGCTTGCAAAGAACGCTACTTCAGTGAACGCAAAGCATTGAAATGTAATTTTTCCTCCCATCTCAAATTGTTTTCCATCATCATGTCCCCTTAATACTATTTCATTGGTAACGTGTTGTGTAATGATTGCGTGTGTGTGTCTGTAGTTGTTCAGGAAGCTGGAGCAGTGCAACACAGAGCTGAAAAAGTACAGCCATGTGAATAAAAAGGCCTTGGACCAGTTCGTCAATTTCTCAGAGCAGAAAGAGAAGTTGATTAAGAGGCAGGAAGAGCTGGACAGAGGATACAAATCCATCATGGAGCTCATGAACGTCCTGGAGCTGCGCAAATACGAGGCTATCCAGCTCACCTTCAAACAGGTACGACCATCAGACAGACTCGCTTACTCAAATATCTTCCGCTGGGAGGATTCTTGTATGTTGATAATAAGTTCCTGTAAAGTAGAGTTTACATTTCAAATCAAATCTAGCCACCAATAAAAATGTAGCTCTTTCAGCTTTCAGAAATTGCATTTTTAAATTGCATTTAAATTGTCAAGTTTAACCCTCTGGTGTTCCTAACATTGTCAAAAATGACAATTTGTTTTTATTTCAATTAAATGAATGTACTATATTTGAGTTTTTTTGTATTTTAAGGGCATTTTAAGTTAATAGATTATATGTATGCAGTAGGGTTGGGCATGATTAATCGACGATCGATTTTTGATCATTAAGAATTTCGTTGATCACGTTAATTTGTTGTCGATTATCATTAAACTAATGCTGTTGCGTTGCGTAGTTTGAGTGGAAAGTGAACGTGTTCCCCGGGCTGGTCATGTTAGCGCGGAGGTACCTGTGCATCCCGTCGGCAACGTCAGTCCCATCATCAGAGCGGTGTTTTCAGCAGCTGGACTGAAGCATTTGTTTACACTCGACGTGTCCGCACGAGTGTGAAGGTGTGCGTGGCAAAAATGACGTCTTTGCGGTATTCGGTGTTTCACAGTCAGGCGAGCGCATCGGGTATAAACACCTCGTCCGTTTGAGGTGCGCTCGCAGTTTGCAGAGACTCGTGCTGAAGAGCCAGGCGAAAGTGTAAACAAGGCTTGGCGGTCACTATGCAGGTTGCGGTCGCGTCATGTCATCTACATGCTTATCTTTCTCAACAAAAGTCAGTAGACTGGAGCAGAAGTTGTATGCGAGTTATTTTTTATGAAGCTTTAAGTAGCCTAGCCTAATTGATTGTCAGGTAGGCTAATCTTCTCTCTCACCCTTTCTCGACTCCGTGCCTTGATTGAGTTTCATGTTGACACAACCTGTCAGATCTAAATGTTATTATGTTTTTGCTTAAGTTATTTTTAATCATTATTTATTATTTTGGAACAAACGAGGGTCTCACGAGGGCCAACTCGCAGCTGCAGGTTCAGTTGCCTTAGAGCACCGCCACGCATATCTTCAAATTTAGCCTAACCGAACGCCCAGTTTAACTGCCACAAGTTGATCAGCTTGTAATAAAGATCTAATTGAGGAAAAACACGCTGTATTTTTGTATTTTCATTGCATTTTTAATTTATAAAAAGTGAAATAAATATTAAATTTGAATATAAAAATATTTAATGATTAATCGATAGTCGATCGTTAATTCTTCCGACGATCGACTAAGAAAATTGAATCGAATGCCCATCCCTAGTATGCAGTATTAATAATCCATTTATTACCTGTTAACCGCTGAATAAGCATAGCCCTGAAAATTTTATTTCCAACTTAAACGGTCATAAATCTTGAATGCTTTGGAGCACAGACATAAGTTTGGTCTCTTTGAAAGAAAGACAATAAAAAAAAGTGAATTCAAAGTAGAAGTTTCAGTTTAGTGTTGTGAAAAATGCACGAAAATGCTATTTTCCAAAACATTTTTTAAACATTTTTGACAATGTGACTATTTTAACCGTTTTGATTGAATGATGTCCATGCTTTTTTGTTCACAAAGCAAGTGCCAAGACCTTTACCAAGCTGTGGTCAAAAATGACTAAACAGCAGAGGGTTAAAAACACGAGCGAATTATAAACTTCACACTTCACTGGCCTGATTGTGACTCCATCAACTACGTCACCGGCACCTTTCAGTCCTTCTTGTCGAGCGCTGGCTCTGTTTAAAACAGTATTTATTTTATTTTTATTTAAATCAAATGCTCTTTCTCTTGGCAGGTGTCCAAGAATTTCAGCGAGGTGTTTCAGAAGCTGGTTCCCGGGGGTAAAGCCACTCTGGTGATGAAGAAGGGCGACACTGAGGGTGGACAGTCTCAGGACGAGGGCGAGGGAGGAGACAGCGAGAGGGGGTCGTCCTCTCAGAGCAGTGTGCCCAGTGTGGACCAGTTCACTGGCGTGGGCATCAGGGTAAGGGCAGCATGGAGAATCAAATGATTGTGTGGTAATGTTCGCACAGTTATTACATGCTCAGACTTGACAAACCGTGTGTGTGTGTGTGTGCGTCAGGTGTCGTTCACGGGTAAACAGGGAGAGATGAGAGAGATGCAGCAGCTCTCTGGAGGTCAGAAGTCTCTGGTCGCTCTGGCTCTCATCTTTGCCATCCAGAAATGTGACCCTGCTCCTTTCTACCTGTTTGATGAAATCGACCAGGCTCTGGATGCCCAGCACAGAAAAGCAGTGTCAGGTACCATCAGCCAATACATTGTTGACATTAGCCACACATAAACCACTACATCGAAAAGAAAGACACCTTTTCTTCTTTAATCCTACCATGTCGTCGTTCGTTTTATCTTTTCACTACAAACTAAATGTTTGGTTTTGGGAGGTTACTAGGGCTGCCCCCAAATAGTCGACTAAATGTTAGTCGATATGAGGAGGGCTTGGTCGAATACATTTTCATTAGTCGGTTAGTCGCAAAAAAAAATATATATATATATATATATTACTTGAAAAAATTACGCAATCAGGGGCTGCGCAGTCAGTGAATGACATAACATCAAAGCAACGAGAGATCAACGAGATCTCGTGCCTCGCGGTATACCAAAACGCACTTGTGGGAGAGGTATCGGAAAATATCGCGACCAACAAGCTGTTGTCTTAGACCCACGTTTAAAGAGCTTGTCACTCTTTGACCAACACGAACGAGAAGATGCGTACTCCACAGTGTCGGATCTGACAGAAATTTTATCTACAGAAGCTGCGCGCCAGAAAGTGATCATGACAGTATTAGCCCTGCGGAGGGTGAGCTCGAACCGAATAAAGAAAATTGATGAGGAAGAGCATGCAGAAGAGAAGGATGAACTAAAAATGTACTTGGCAGATAAAACAAAGGTTGATTCGGGACCATTGGCATGGTGGCAAAAAAATTAACATCGATATTCAAAGCTCGCTAAAGCAGCTAAACGCCTCCACATCCACTCCATCAGAGCGCATCTTTTCAAAGGCCGGCTTCATTGTGAACATGTCGAGAAGCTCCCTTCTTCCCAACAATGTGGACAAGCTGGTGTTCCTCTCACATAATATGAAAAAAATTAAATCGAATTGAAAGCTTGGGTAAGAATAATTAATTTCATTTTTGAAGTGTTTCTGTTTGCGATCCGTTAGGCTATATAAAAAACAAAACAAAAAAAATGATATTTTTATAACGGTTAGGCTATACAAATAAATAAATATTATTTTTATTTATTCGTTTTTATATAATGCAGAAGTCGTTTTTTATTCTAAGAAAAATTAGTCTGATGTTTGCAATTTGTTGTTTCAGGTTAAGACTCATCCATCGTCTTAAATGGCAGTTTGCGGCTTTGCTCTGATATTTTTGTCCTTTAAATTAGCATATTTGTTCCACATTTTTTTTAAATATAGCCTAGTTGTTCTAAACAATTTAATCAAATACTTAGGCTGTTGATTTGTTTGCCGCCTTCTTTTTTATTCGCAATAAAAGTTTTGGCGTTCTGCGATATGCCATGTGCATTTATTAAATTGTTCGTTTATTAATTTTCCTTTTGAACAATATAAAAAATATATTAATTTAATTTTCCACTGTATTTTATACCAAACAGTGTTTTTGCTACAGTATTATTTATTTTTTGCCTTGTTTTGTACTAGGCCTAAGTTACTAATAAGTTTATTTAATTTATTTTAAAGAACGAAATTTATTTTATTTTATTCAAAACTGTTTTTTTTTCCATTTAACTGTTACAGTTTGTATTTTTGATAATAAATTATTAAAATGCACACTTGCACAGGCAGTCTGATTGCTGTTTTTTTTATTCTACAATAACGTGTTGGAAGCGTTGTTTACTTTAAACGCTTTACTATTCTGTTTTAAGCGCTTAATTTTCAGTTTGAACGTGCTAATATCATGCTTTAGCATTTTCTGTCATATGGAAGTGTTAAACTTCAACTTTGGACTATTCCTTTCCTTGTATATACGCAAGCTTTTATATTAATATCATAAATGAACGATTATTCGACTAATCGCTAAAATGCAGGAGTGTTAGTCGACTAGGAATATCTTTAATCGGGGGCAGCCCTAGAGGTTACTAGCTTCCGCTTGGGGTGTATAAGTGTGTCAATGCTTTGTACTGTGTCTTTCAGACATGATTGTGGAGCTGGCTGGACACGCTCAGTTCATCACTACGACCTTCAGACCTGAGCTTCTGGAGTCAGCAGACAAGTTCTATGGCGTCAAGTTCAGAAACAAGGTAACAGGCATCATTAACACAATGATATGTGAAGAAATTAGCAAATATAAACGAGTCTTGTGCATAGAAAATGAGCTAAAAAATAGAGATGCACTGATTGATCGGGTGGTGACCGGAATCGGACGATTTTCACGTGATCGGCGACTGGCCGGTCAGTCTGACATATGCCGATGCACTCGGGCGCCACATGATTAACGTCGCGCATCAGTATCACACGTGCACAGACTGCACACGGAACGCACATGTAGAGAAACCTCGTGAATTAAGGCCGTTTCACACCGCAAGTGGGAGCAGCGCGTTTTTTGTTCGGCATGCATGTTAATCAGTGAGTGCATTCACACCGGGAGCCGGAGCGGCGCGTGAGCAGCAGTGAAGCGTGGTTTTGGCACCCAGTCTATTTTTGCTGTGCTCAATTAAAGTGAAAGAACACTTTTGATGGACAATATGTGATGCGATCTGGGAAAAACCCACCACATGATGAAATTTGACATATTACAGGTTTTGAGGCCATTTCAAAGCAGGGTTCAAGCCCTTTCCAAATCTGTTTTTATTTATTTTATCGGTTGTCTGTGACAAAAGTTGTGGTTATCTGAAGTTGGCTAATCGCTATGATTTTCAGAAATGGAATTGAGAAAAACAGGTTTAATTAACAGTCACGTCCTGCTAGCGGGATGACTGGCACTCTTTATTTATTGCCTTTTTTCATATCACATATTTTAGTAATCATCATAGATTAGGCATCATTCGAAAGCTCACAACCTCAAAAATCTAAATGTGAAAACCATTTTGAAATTGGACGATTGAGAGGCGAGAAGTTTATACGAGCAGCTTCAAACTCTGTTGTTCTCTTGTGCTCCGCATCACACCACACGATAACGCTGGATGAAAATAAATAAATAAAAAACTTGCGTGCCATTGTAGTTTACCCAGGACTGGACTTTATTCTGTTATGTGGTTTATTTTGATAGGTGAACTGTCTTTGTAGTGTTAAGAGAAGAAGAGCTAAACGGGAGATATTGTTTTTCGCCCCTCCGCTCCACCTGTGTGTTCTTAAAGAGAAACAGTCTTTTCAGCTCGACATTATAAATCGCTATTTTTCTGCACTAAACTAGTGAATTTTCCCAAGATATATTCAGAGATGATAAACTAGATGTTATAGAATAATAGTTTAATAAAAACCCAATTTTGACAAAAAAAAAAAAAACTGACATTCAATCTATATTTAAACGTTACTGAAAACGTACCAGCGTGACATCAGGCGGGTTTTCCCAGATCGCATCACATATGATTTCATCCAAAAATATGCATGTCTGGTGTGTTTTGACAAGAACTGAGGTAGGCTATGTCAGAAAAGAAAATGAAGACTTGAAAATATTTATAGAAAATATACCCAATTAAACTTGTTTTTATTATTTCCCAATCGTTTCCCTGCACATGCTCCACTTGTCCTGTTTAGCCTGGCTGGACATGTGTCAGATGAAAGAAGAACTGTTTGGGAAATATAACTTGCCATTGATGTACAAGTGATTGCAATAGGCCTTTGTGTGTGTGAGAGAGAGAAATATCTTTATACTGCAAGTCTATGTTTATTTGAAATAAAATGCTATTAAATTTAAATGCTGAATATATCTTTTTTTTTTTTAGTTGGTTATTGGACGTGAAAAGGAAATGGTTCTTCCATAACACTGCACTTTAGATGTGTGTGAATTTCCCACAACAGGATAAATAATAATAATTCATTTTATTTGTGGGCACCTTTCAAGACACTCAAGGACACCTTACAAGGATAAAATACATAGTTATACAAAAGAAGACAGCAATACAATAAATAGTACGATCAATAACATAAAATAATTCAATATAGTTCTGTTATAGTAATTTATATAGTTCTGTTTTATAGTGATTATCTATTCAAAATGATCTATGCAAACTCTATCAAAGAGAACATAGAAAATACATTTTTGTGTGTGTTGTAAAGTGATTTGAAAAAATGAAATTGGTATCGGCCGGACAAACTCATGGATAAATCGGGATCGGACTAGATAATTAATCGGTGCATCTCTACTATAAATGGAAGTCTTGTCAAGGTGGAGATGATGATTTTCCTAGATTTACTCTCTCTCTCTCTCTCTCTCTCTCTCTCTCTCTCTCTCTCTCTCTCTGTGTGTGTTAGGTGAGTCACATCGATGTGATCTCAGCAGAGCAGGCCAAGGACTTTGTGGAGGACGACACCACTCACGGCTGAGAGAAACAATACCCCGCTATCACTCATTTTCCTTGTTTCTCTCCACCATCTCAAGTGGTGCGTTTCCTTTTTAAAATCCCTGTTGGAATGAATGAATGAAAAGCAAAGGTTTGTTTTTCATAATCTGCTTGGATTCAGAACAGGATATGCTGACTTTATTGTTGTTTTACAATTTTATATTTTCTTTCCTCTTTGTCGATTCTCGTATTTTAAGGATAAAACACTGAAAACCTTTTTTTAATATTTGATGAAATGTGCCGTGCTTCACAGTTGGCTTCAGCCCGAGTTATTTAAAGATGAGGAAGTTCAGACACTCAGAAGTTATGCGTCAGTAAAGGAACAGTTGTAGTGTGCTGAGACTGAATACTCTGGTAGGTGTATGTTAAAGAGCTGTGGTTTGCAGTCTGCCGTTTGACACCAGTTCTCCCTCTCTTTACTAATAAACCAGCATGAGCCGTTTCATCATACTCGCCTTTTTAAGTGGTGTATGACAGCGGCTCGTTTTGTGCGTTTTCAGAATGAGCTTACATGTTTTTTTTATCATTGTTTTGTTGATGTTTCATTTATTCTTTAGGTCATTGTGATTATAGTCTTCTAATGTGTATTCTGTTACCCAAAAAGAATAAAATTACCCTGGTCTTTATCAAAGCTGATTCCACTGGTTTCTTGCTGCTAGAGGGCGCCGTCACACACATTGTACAGTTTTGATATTATTACATCATTATGTGGTTGCAAAGCAATCAGCGATTTTGAGGCTGCTTTCGTCATGTGGAGTGCAAGCAAGTTATTTTAAACATAACTTAAGTAAATATTTATAAATATAAAACAGTTAGTTCCAATCCTTGATTCTGATTGGTCACCAGCTGTGCTTTATTCATGATTAAACACGACTGCTTCTCCCAAATGTTCTATTTATCAGTTGTTTTTATTTGAGTTTTCATGCATATTACTATGGAAACATATGCAATATGTATGGCATTGCATTCTGTATTTAAATATACATTTTACATTACCATTCTAGCAAGGTTTGGTGCAAAATGAAATTACATCATTTACATTTGCCATTTCATACACTAGTTTTAATTAGGGTTGGGTATCGTTTGAATTTGAACGATTCTGATTCCGATTCCTTGTTTCGATTCCGGAACCTTGCTAACCAACGGCCTTTCTGAAGGAAATGCTCCTTCTGTAAAAATACTCCTTTTGTCACAAATTTTGCATTTTGCCGAGATTTCGTTATTTTTAGAAAAGTGAAGCCACACTTTGGATCGCCGACGTAAGGTACTCATGTTCGACTCGCGTGGTTATACCAACACTTCCGGTAGACGCTTCTTCGTTGGTGTTCAGCGGTTTCTTCTTCCACTCGGCGGACTGTGAATATCAAAACTAGGAATCGAAATTTTTACTTTTGAACGATTCCGGGAAAAACGAAAAGTTAGTCTCGGTTCCAATCGATACTCGATTCTCGATACCCAACCCTAGTTTTAATATGCAATGCCTAATACGTGGCAAAATGAAAATGCATTACAGAAATGATTAGATATGTACATGTTCAAGCAGAAACTGGAAAAATGGTCATTCAAATGTCAAGACACTTGCGATCGCATTTTCATAAAATGTCCTGCAATGAATATAGCAAAATTCAATGTGCACATTGAAAATGCATTCTGAGCCGATCACGTCCCCAGACAGCAACATAGTGTCGGACCGGATCAGGCCCACATCTGGGCAGTGTGGAATCCACATGTGCCGAATCTGTCAATCACTGCATCAAGGCGGGGCTCGGCAACAGGTAAACAATAAACATAACATGTTTTGGATATGTTACCGGTACGTGTTTTGAGGTGTTAGAGCTAATACGAGCGTTACATTCTTGATAAGAGAAACGGTGGTATTTCTGAAGACTATTACGCGTATATTAAATATATATTTAAGTTGTTATTTACAGTCCACACTGCTGCATTAGGCTATGTACTGTCCATCGACTAACTCCATTCAAGGCCAACTTTTAACCCATAACGCATAAGATACCCCTCTCACTATGGCACCAGGGATCTCTACGGGTGGTCTCACATACTCCCCGTAATAATCTGTTTATTTTTGACTGTTTATTATTACTCCGTAATAGAAATATTACTTTTGGTGTTTATTATTACTCCGGAAATACTACTGTTTCTCTGTTCAACTTCATCTGCTAAAGATTTTAACGCTCGTATGCCGAACGTCGTTGCTGTTCACGGTCAGGGACTATTTTTTTTTTCTAGCGAAAGGAAGGCTAGCAGTGATTTTACTTCATGAAAGTTGCACTAATATATGTATTTTTTTATATAGGTTTTGCCGTAACATTTTTATTGTGTGGTAACCATCTATGGTGGTAAACCGTTTTATTAAAGCAATAAGGTTCTCGACGGGAGTGCTGCATCGTGAATAAGTAACGACTGAAGGGCGTTGTTAGGCAGGACGAGAATTCGCAAACTTATTCACGATACAGCATAGGCTTTTTTAGCTTTTAAAAAGTTGTTCCTTATTAAAAAAATCTCAAGGTAAAATTTAAACACAGCCTATCATTTCAATAAATATTTATATTATTGGAATTATTTCTATTTTGTAACGAGTCTGTCATTGTTTTCATCCCAGTGTCTTTCAAACCTGAGCTTCTGCAGATCAGAGTTGATTTTGGAGATCTGGCTTTAGAAATAATCTTGCTCGTCTGTGACAGGTTTGTATTCATTCTGTTGAAGGTGAGTCATGTTCACTAAAATGATCTGGGGATATTGGATCCTTTTTCCATCTGCCAACAACGCAAACACAGTTTTATCTGCCAGATCTACTCAGCTGATGATCACTAAACTGATCCAAGAGTCCTGGGCCTGTCCGTCTCTCTTCTCTCTGCCAGAATCGCTCTCTCGCCACCCTAACATAATCAACATATGAAGCCATGATAAACCTCGCATAAATCTGTCCCTGCTTTACAGTCGTTCACCACACGAGTTAATTTGTTGTCTGACAGGTGCCATGTCAAACCTATAAGCATAGAGTGCCCTTGACTCCGTCTGTTTGTGTGAATAGTTTTGGGGTCCCGTTAAACTTGTCAGTTTTGTGAGCGGGGCCTGCTGGGAGAACAGATGCTGCTGTTTTAACGGCTCTTCACACCAGTCACTTCACTGTCACGGGATGAACTTTCAGATGCCTATGCAATCGCCGTCTTTTTTCGTGTCATTTATTAAAAGATGTGTAGGCTAAAAGATTTAAACGCATATATAACACATAATTTATTTCACATGCATGTGAAATTAAAAAAAAAAAAAGCTTTTTCGCTTTTTTTACCATGGCAAGTATGGAAGAGGATTAGGGCCAAGCAATATTAAAAAAAATAAAACCATCTCGAGATTAAAGTCATTATAATGCGGGATTAAACTCAATAAATTTCGAGAAAAAGTTCTAAACACAATCTTGAGAATAAACTCAAATATCAAGAAAAGTCGTTGTGTTTCAAGAAAAAAACTCGTTCAACTTCGAGAAAAAGACGAAATGCAATCTTGAAAATAAACTAATTAAATATAGAGAATAAAGTCGTTGTTTCAAGAAAAAATTCGTCAATTTCGAGAAAAAATAAATCGAAAACCAATCTTGAGAATAAACTCATTAAATATCGAGAATAAAGTGGTTGTTTCAAGAAAAAACTCGTTCAATTTCGAGAAAAAGTCGAAATACAATCTTGAAAATAAACTCATTAAATATCGAGAATAAAGTCGTTGTTTCAAGAAAAAACTTGTTCAATTTAGAGAAAAAAGTCGAAATTCAATCTTGAGAATGAACTCATTAAATATCGAGAATAAAGTCGCTGTGTTTCAAGAAAAAACGCATTCGATTTCGAGAAAAAGTCCAAATAGAATCTTGAGAATAAACTCATTAAATATCGAGAATAAAGTCGCCGTATTTCAAGAAAAAACTTGTTAAATTTCAAGAAAAAAGTCGAAATACAATCTTGAGAATAAACTCAATGAATATCGAGAATAAAGTCGTGTTTCCAGAAAAAGCTTGTTTAATTTTGAGAAAAAAAATTGAAATTCAATCTCGAGAATAAAGTCGCTGTGTTTCAAGAAAAATCTCTTTCAATTTCAAGAAAAAAGTCAAAATACAACCTTGAGAATAAACTCATTAAATTTCGAGAATAAAGTCGCCGTGTTTCAAGAAAAAACTCGTTCAATTTCGTGAAAAAAAGTCGAAATTCAATATTGAGAAAAAAAACTTATTAAATATCAAGAATAAAGTCATATTTCAGAAAACAAGTCAAAATACAACCATGAGAATAAACTCATTAAATTTCGAGAATAAAGTCGCCGTGTTTCAAGAAAAAACTCGTTCAATTTCGTGAAAAAAAGTCAAAATTCAATATTGAGAATAAACTCATTAAATATCAAGAATAAAGTCATATTTCAGAAAAAAAGTCAAAATACAACCTTGAGAATAAACTCATTAAATTTCGAGAATAAAGTTGTTTCAAGAAAAATCTCGTTCAATTTCGAGAAAAAAAGTCGAAATTCAATCTTGAGAATAAACTCATTAAATATCGAGAATAAAGTCGTATTTCAGAAAAAAAAAAGTCAAAATACAACCTTGAGAATAAACTCATTAAATTTCGAGAATAAAGTTGTTCGAGGCCCTAATCCTCTTCCGTATTTATTTATTAGTTTGTATACTTGCATGATTTTTTTCTAAAGTTAAAGCAGCTTTCTTTAGTGGACAAACATTTAAATTCCTTTCACGGACTTAAGTCGCAAATCAAAAATTCAAAAATTCCCTACTTATTCTATCATCATTTAATTAAAGCAATACATCTATATATAGCCTATTAAAAAGTATTATTTGTAGCAGAATCCACCAGCAATCAAATAATATACTTCAAAAAGTAAAGTACAGAATGATTTTAGTCTTGCAAGTAACACTTCTTAACTTCCTCTCCGGTAGGCCTAATTGCAACAAGAACGTGTCTGTCTGCCAAATATGTCCTAAATACTTTCACTTATTTGCATATTTATTTGTTTCAGTTGTTGTATTTACTCGACTGTAAAAGTGAAGTCACAAACTCTTCTCGACCTGCAGATCCTTTAAATTTGACCCAGCAACTACGAGCTCTACATATAACCCCTCGCAGAGGCGTCATTGTGTCATTGCCGATCCATTTTTACCCCTGTAAATCAGAACCGTATGTGTAAAGGCATTTACAGCTTGCCGCTTTGAGTGGAACTGCATTCGTTCCCTTTTTAAAGCAGTTTTATGAGGTCATGCGGGAGCTTTATGGGAGCAACAGCAACAAACTGGAAGTTTTATTATATATTCAATGCATAGTGGAAGCATTATTGTTTTCCTGATGAGTGATGTTTGAGCGTTTAAATCCCGTGAGGTGTAAACATTGGGGTGTATAGGGGCGAGTTATCAAGAATGGCATTCGTAGCTGTAGCTGAACCTTTCTCTGAACCGCAGTCTAGCAATGGCACATTTTTTACACTTCTAACAATGTCCATGACAGCCATTTGTGCCATATTTTTGTTTTGAAAGTTTTTTTTCCACCAGAATGTGATACCTCAAATTATCTATGGTGTTTAATATCACTCTGACTTAAACATTTATAGAATCAAATAGTGGACTCCTTTGTCTAAAACATTTCACTGCTGAAATTGTATATATCTGAATTGCAGAAAAACTGTTGTGGAAATGACGGCACAGTGGACAGGATTATCACAGTTAAGAAAGTCGTTAGAAAATGAAATGGCTCCGTAAGAAAGGGTTTAAGAATGAAGAGCTCCAGCTCCACCTGTCCCGTGGCCGGCGCGATTTCTGAGGGGTTTCTGTGTGCAGTTGTCCTGCTGATGGGGAACATTTTGTCCAGCGCTTGCAGTTTCAGTGTCAGTCATTCTCTAAGCAGTATCTGCTTTCCTACAAGTCAAGAATACTCTGGGATTGAGGCAGTGAATGTCACACGCGGCTCCGCGACAATCCAATGGAGATTTTGTGCATTTGCTGTTCATTATTTAAGTCTGCTTATATGTTTATTTAAAATCTATCCCTAGCGTTCTATCACTATATTGTTCTATCTTTCACTCTATTATCGATCTATTGTCTATCATTCTATAGCGCTCTATCATCTATCAATCTATCGTTCTTTCACTATCCACTCTAAAGGATTATTAGGAACACCATACTAATACTGTGTTTGACCCCCTTTCGCCCTCAGAACATTTTGCATGGCGTTGATTTAACAAGGTGCTGAAAGCATTCGTTAGAAATGTCGGCCCATATTGATTGGATAGCATCTTGCAGTTGATGGAGATTTGTGGGATGCACATCCAGGGCACGAAGCTCCCGTTCCACCACATCCCAAAGATGCTCTATTGGGTTGAGATCTGGTGACTGCGGTGGCCATTTTAGTACAGTGAACTCATTGCCATGTTCAAGAAACCAATTTGAAATGATTCAAGCTTAATGACATGGTGCATTATCCTGCTGGAAGTAGACATCAGAGGATGGGGACATGGTGGCCATAAAGGGATGGACATGTTCAGAAACAATGCTCAGGTAGGCCGTGGCATTTAAACAATGCCTGATTGACATTAAAGGGCCTAAGAAAACATCCCCCACACCATTACACCACCACCACCAGCCTGCACAGTGGTAACAAGGCATGATGGATCATGTTCTCATTCTGTTTACACCAAATTCTGACTCTACCATCTGAATGTCTCAACAGAAATCGAGACTCATCAGACCAGGCAACATTTTTCCAGTCTTCAACTGTCCAATTATGGTGAGCTCTTGCAAATTAATAGCCTCTTTTTCCTATTTGTAGTGGAGATGAGTGGTACCCGGTGGGCTCTTCTGCTGTTGTAGCCCATCCGCCTCAAGCTTGTGCGTGTTGTGGCTTCACAAATGCTTTGCTGAATACCTCGGTTGTAACGAGTGGTTGTTTCAGTCAAAGTTGCTCTTCTATCAGCTTGAATCAGTCGGCCCATTCTCCTCTGACCTCTAGCATCAACAAGGCATTTTCGCCCACAGGACTGGATGTTTTTCCCTTTTCACACCATTCTTTGTAAACCCTAGAAATGGTTGTGAGTGAAAATCCCAGTAACTGAGCAGATTGTGAAATACTCAGACCAACGACCATGCCACGCTCAAAATTGCTTAAATCACCTTTCTTTCCCATTCTGACATTCAGTTTGGAGTTCAGGAGATTGTCTTGACCAGGACCACACCCCTAAATGCATTGAAGCAACTGCCATGTGATTGGTTGATTAGATAATTGCATTAATGAGAAATTGAACAGGTGTTCCTAATAATCCTTTAGGTGAGTGTATATATATCGCTCTATTGTTCTATATCTGCCTATATATCATTCCATCTGTCATGCAATTGTACTATATATCATATCCACCCATCTGTCTTTCTATTTATGCTTTAAAATGAAAGATTGGTTTATGAACTCCACCTGTAGTAAGAATTAATTACTGCAGGTTTCATTATTAAGTTTCAAACGAACTCCAAGTCTGAACTCCAGGTTTCATTGAGAAGATCTCGTGCCCGAGATCCCCAGTTTAGTGTGTGGGACAGAACCCCGTGCACAGACTGTCCGTCAGCGGTCAATGCTCCCGTCCAGAGCGTTACAGAGAGAGAATCAAAGGCTTTGCTCATGCACGTGCGACAGGGGCCTCTTTGTGCCCCGCAAAATGTTAATGGTCGGAAATGTTAATAATTTGCGGACGGGGGTCTGACCTTTGATAAGCTGTTGACGAAACTGATCCGGCACTTTTGAGTGACTGGCTAATGGCATTCCTCACACTTGCTCTGTCATTGGCTGGAGAGAGAATGAAAGTGTACGGCAGCCCTCGGGGACTCCCAAATGGTCAAGTGCCTTTAACGTCCCTCTTCCTGTTGTGTTCCTCCAGCTCTGATCCCAGCTTTACCACCAGCCCCCTTTTTTTAGACCTTTGCAGGTCTGGCAGGAGCTCAGAGAGAGGGCTAACTTTCACTACCGCTGTTGATCCCGGATTCACTGGAGGCCGATTCGTTACTGCGCAGAAAACACAGGACTTCAGTCGGGATTCACTGCAGAACAACCTCCTGCAACTTATCGGGGAGTGACTCATTGGATTTTCCTGTGGGTGGAAAGTCTTTTCTACCATGAACCAAACTTGGGACAAGGGTGTTTTTGAGAACGGACAGTCAAAAAATCCAGGGAATGTCGGGACAGCGTGCGCGGAGCACCTCCAGAGGTGAGGAATGTGCTGCTGTGGGGAAAGCCATGTGTGTTGCATGGAGATGTATGGAAAATCGATTTGTTAGCGAGCGGTTCGTCCCTGTTTTGGGGGATAAATCACGTTTGAGTAGCAAGTACAGTAAGAAATCATGTAAGTGCTTGAAGTGGCACGGTTCCTCAAGACAGGGATGATGGATGGTTTGATGAGTGAAACTTTTGAGGTCTTTGCCAAAGTGTAATTCTGTATTATTAGAGCTGTATTGTAGCCACAGATCTCCAACATAAACTGTTATCATTCCTCCTGCTTATTCCGTCATGCTTTCTCATCACAAATGTAAACGTGCATTTCTGTAGATTTAAAGCAATATAAATGTAATAAGTTACAAATATATATATATATATTTGTAATCTCATTTTACATTTAAACTTACCCATTTTTATTCCTAATAATTTTACTAATGCTTAAAATATATTTATTTGGTTCATATTTACCACCGTTTGTTAAAACAGTTAACGCCACTGTTCAGTGTTGGGGAAAAAAGATCTAGGAAATAAAAGCAAACAATAAAGTTAATAAATGTTAATAAAATTGTTAGCACGCCTTGTGATATTCGTTGCATAAATAATAGTATTTATTTGTTTTAAAGAGTTTGTGTTGAGAATAGCTACAGAATTTTTGTAAAATGTATTTTGCGATGAGTTTAGTGGTCCCCAAAATTTACCTTTTAGAACTCTGAACTTTTAAAATACTCATAAAATAGCCATTATATAAAACATATTTTATTTGAGCTGTAAATCATCTTAATGAATTACTATTGTAAACTAAACTTATATATAAACTATATATATATATATATATATATATATATATATATATATATTCAGATGCAAAAGCCTCTAAATGCCATTTGAAATTTTCTTCTTTAATGATGATTTTTATCAAACTTGTATATTTAAGTTCACTTAAATAACAAATAATAGGTAATTATCATTGCCATTTAAGTGAAATTACTGAACTTAAATATACAAGCTTGATAAAAATTATCATTCTAGAAGAAAATTTCAAATGGCACTTAGAGGCTTTTGCATCTGAACTCTTCATTTCCTACTTCCTTCATTATACAACATCAAAAAAAATCACATTCATGTTTTAAACGTTAAAATGTAAGAGACATGTAATTTAAGTATGTAACATCATGTGTATATATATATATATATATATATATATATATATATATATGTATGTGACGTATAGTAAATATGGGGGGCCAAACAGGAAATAATTAAATGTAATCCCGAATATATAGTTATAACTCTGAATATATAAATGTAACTCTGAATATATAAATGTAATCCTGAATATATAGTTATAACTCTGAATATATAAATGTAACTCTGAATATATAAATGTAATCCTGAATATATAGTTATAACTCTGAATATATAAATGTAATCCTGAATATATAAATGTAATCCTGAATATATAGTTATATTTAGTATATATATATATATATATATATATATATATATTTAGTATATGTCATATATATATATATATATATATATATACACACACATGATGTTACATACTTAAATTACATGTCTCTTACATTTTAACGTTTAAAACATGAATGGGACTTTTTTGATGTTGTATAATGAAGGTAGTAGTTATCTGCTGTCATATCCTACATGTTTTCAATTATGAAGAAGAAAACAACTGGAGATTGTATGATGAACTTGGTTGTCCATTCAGTCCGCACGTACATTTGTTCCCAGTCAGTGTTTCCAGCAGATGTTACTGGTGACACTGGTGTTAGTTTATTGTTGATAACAGTGCTGATGTGCACATAAGTGATGATTGCATTCCTGCTACATGTCTCTCTATGATATCACTCAACACTAGTCAAAATATAATGCCAATTATGCAACAAAAAACTAGTATTTTCTACTGTGCAGTCCATATATATTTTTGATGTATAGTTTAGATGGTTGGATTGGCAAATCGTGTACAGAAATGTTTATGTCTTGCAAATTTACTAGTGTTCGTCAGTTGAAGTGCTATAACTCGCTCTAGTGCAGACGAACAAAATTAGCCCTGTAAACGGGGCGGACATGACAGTGATCTCCAGTCTTCAGGACACCCTTGACGTGAAGAATCAGGACACTCTTCCGTGTGAGTTACTGACTGAAATGTGGACGCCAGTTTTGTTGCAGAGTTACAAAGCTGTCCCAGTATGGACATGGCGTCCACTGTTGCTATTTTAAAACATTCTCCGTTTTTGCACAACACTTCGTATGAGTGTGTCCCAAAATTGTGCTGACATAATTTCTTGCTAAAAATGATGAACAAATGCAAAACCGAGAGAACCAATGAATTATTAATAATTGATTGTTGTCAAAAAAGCCAGATAAATACCTTAACCAAGAGTTTTCTTCTTCTTTCATATTTATAAATAAAAAAATCCTCAACATATGCATCTAACAAAAAAAAAGTTTGTATATATATATATATATATATATATATATATTAGGGCTGTCAAATGATTAATCGCGATTAATCGCATTAAACCAAAAAAAAGTTTATGTTTACATAATATATGTAATTGCACTGTGTATAATTATTTTATATATATATATATATATATATATATATATATATATATATATATATATACATATATATAAATACACACACATACTTGTATATATTTAAGAAATATTTTAAGAAATAATATATATATATATATATATATATATATATATATATATATATATATATATATATTAGGGCTGTCAAATGATTAATCGCATTAAACCAAAATAAAAGTTTGTGTTTACATAATATATGTAATTGCACTGTGTATAATTATATATATATATATATATATATATATATATATATGAAGAGTTCAGATGCAAAAGCCTCAAAATGCCATTTGAAATTTTCATCTTTAATGATGATTTTTATCAAACTTATATATTTAAGTTCAGTAATTTCACTTAAATAACAATTAATAGGTAATTATCATTGCAATTTAAGTGAAATTACTGAACTAGTTTGCATAAAACAAGTTTGATAAAATACAAGTTTGATAAAAATCATCATTAAAGAAGACAATTTCAAATGGCATTTAGAGGCTTTTGCATCTGAACTCTTCATATATATATATATATATATATATAAAAATACACACACATGCTTGTATATATTTATTTAAGAAATATTTTCCTTAATATACTGTATATAGATTTATATATACTTTATATTATATATAAATATAAATATTTTGTATATAAATATTTTTTTTCCTAAATATGTGTATATATATATATATATATATATATATATATATATATATATATATATATATAAAATAATTCTACACATAATTAAGTCAATTTTCAGACACATTCCAAAAATATTTGTTAGGGAAATGAACCATCTAATTAGGAAATGCAGTGTTTTTGTGCAGTTTAGTTAATCTGTGCAGTTAAAGTGTATTTGTGAACACTTTTAATAGGAAGCAATCCTGCAGGATCAAGCCAATGCTGTTACGGTGTCATTGTAACTGTTACTCTTATAACTTTGTGACTGTTTGAGAAGTCATGCGAAGTCTGCTTAATTGTTTTACAGTCCCTTGCATATTGGCTCCTACATTTAATGCATGAATCCTCAGCTGCCCGCGTGAAGCTTTTCAGCCAGCGGTAGGTCGTGGGCTCTGAAAGATGGGCATTTTTGATGGATTGTTTTTAAATAGCGCAGCATTATGACTGGTATTGTCAGGATGTGTCGGGGCTGTTGCGTTGGCCCTTTTTCCCTCTCGCCCGCCATGGTGCATCGCTCCCTCTCTCCTCTCCCATATATCCCCCGTCAGCTGCTCTCTCTATCCCTCTGCCAGCCCGACCCAGAGGCGGAAGTCCCACCGTGAGGCTGATGGGAGTCCCAGACGCCATTCTGGGCTACAGCGCGTCTGCTTTTCATCCGGATACTTTGGTGTAAACAGCTGTGTGAAAATGACCCTGGAAAGGTATATTGTGTTGTTCATTTTCATTGTAATATTTTACTGTTTTTTCACAGCTGTCGTGGTCTTTGGTGTTGTTTGACCTTTGAACGGCTGGATCTAGATGTTTCAAGCACCGTCAAGAGCAGTAAAAGTTTCGTAGTGAAGGCCTGAGCGCTGTGCATAGCATGCGTGTTTGCTGGTATGACCAGGGATGCAGAAATCACAGCTGGGAAATATGTTGTGAATGCCTTTGTCCCTTCAGATCTTAAGACCACCGGATTCGGTTGCCTTTTGTCATTAGTTTCATGTCTATGCGCTCATGAATCCATATGGTGACACAATGCCCTGTGGAAACACGTGTTTTGTGCTGTTTGATGTGTGGATGTGATGAGAAATGTCTTGTTTTTAGTCCTGGAACAAGCCCTAGCTAACTAAACTACATGTAAACGACCATTTTGTTAAATGGTGTACTGACCCCTGCCAGTGTTCAGCTAAAAAGGGGATGTGGGATATCCAACTGGCCTATCCAATCGAAAGCTTGGTAAGAGAACGGTAGTTTTGTTTCTTCGTAATAAAGTCTTGCCTGACAATTGTATGATTGGGTGTAAAGAAACAAAACAGCAAAACTACCATTAGCTTAGCAAGTTGTCAATAGAGCATCACAGTCCCGCCCACAGCCAGTGCCGGAAGTAAACATTCAATACAATTTCTACATTGACAGTTGGGATATAAGCCATTAAAAATGCCACATGGTAGACTTAAAACCAGCTACGGCTGTACCAAGCGATTGTATATGCTCATATAAACGTCAAAAGTTCATGGGGCAGCGCAATCTCATCCCAAGACGTCATATAACTGACCATACGTCAACATCCGCCGTTTTAGGATACCCTTAAACGTCGGTTAGATGACGTCATCGGATCCTAAACCTACCCCGTCACCTAACTGACGTTAAAGGTAAAGCGTCAGTTGTATGACGGCCCGGGATCGTCATGTAACCGACGTTAAAGGGTACCCTAAAACGGCGGATGTTGACGTATGGTCAAAAGACGTCCCAAGACGTCAGTTATATGACGTCTTGAGACTGTGTTACATGGGGCACTAACCTTGTTTTAACATAAATGCCTTTTATTCGCGATGTATTGGATAAGTACTTCATTACCCACAATCCTGAACAATCCCACAATCCACAGTGATGCATCTGATTGGTGGAAGTCGTGTCACATGTCTGAAACCCCGCGAAGGTCATTGAAGACTAGAGATTGTGTAATGACGTAGGGCTAAGTTCATTGGTCGCACCTCAGAGACGCCCGCGCGCCATTGGATGTGCAGTTGCCGCAGCACAGCCAATGAGCGAGCCAGATGCTCAATGTTTTAGCATGTGGAGCTGCAAATGCGTTTTACATATAAGCTTCAGTAAATCGAGGAAAAGGAGTTTCCCTGCACATTCACTGGAGGAAAAAGTTCACGTGGCCGAAACTCTCTCAAAAGGCTCTTTCACGGTGGCTTCAGTCGACTTCAGTGAGGCGCGGTGGTTTATGGGAGGAGTAGTTCCTTTGCTTGGAAATGAAAATATGTACACAGTCTTGTACCCTTGACTTTTTTGGGATTTCCTCTTCGTTTTTCACTCGAAATGATATGTTGTATGCTTATGAGTTCGGCCGTAGCTGATTATCCTCAGACATGCTCTAAAACTCTTTAGATATGGATTTTACAAAATTTCAATGGGAGAAATAAATGGGAAATTTACTTCCGGCACCAACGCTCTCTGGGGCTGTGGGCGGGACTGTGATGCTCTATTGTCAACAAAGATGAGAGAGGATTTGCACATCTGATGATCTGGGAACCAAAAGGTTTTAGCATAAAATGTGGCAATGCTAACATTAGCTTTATTTGATTTGTGAAGTCTTCAAGGAACCAAACGGGGAAAGAAAAACACTGCAATGCTAGCTATCTTCATGACATTTAAGAACTCTCTACATGCCACCACTTTCATGTGATGTTCGCAAATCTGAAAATCAGCAAATCTTACATTTAATTTAGTCATCCTCTAATATTTTTAATTGTAGTTGCCGCGGACAAATGGTTCTGACGCCATTTGTCTAAATTGTGAGTCTCAGACCCCTCGTGGCTTGGGTCACATGACAGTTTATTCAGGACGGTGTGATCTCTCAAATATCACACGGGTGCTGTCAGCTCCTTTGATCGATGGACGCTGGTAAACACTGAATGGCCATTAATTATCAAAACCAGTTTGGTTGGTTACATTTGGGAAGTGTCAGTGTTTGGAATGACATAGGACAAGTGCTGTTTTCTTCACGTTCACACACAAACGTGACTAATACAGTGGGAAATATTTGTCTACAAGGCGCCACGTGAGCCTGGTGAAGAAGTGCGAGGCTTGGCCCTCAGCGGGTGTCAACCACTATCAGCCTATTTGTGGTGACACTTGTTTGTTTCCATATTTGTAGGATTGTGGGTTTCCTGCTGTGGTGTTCTGCCCTCTCAGCATGTGTCTATTGGTTTGACATGTAGAGAAATGGGCTAATCTTGACGTTGAAAGTATGGCAGTCTTAAAGGGTTCAGGAGAGGGGGAGTAATTACTGACTGAATTTTCATTTTGGGGTGAACTAATGCTTTACGACTGGCGTACTTTCAACATGAAGATTGGCCCATTTCTCTACTTTCGTTCATCTTCAAAACACAAATTAAGATATTTTTGATTAAGTCTGAGAGCTGGACCACTCCTCCATAGGCTTCTTAAAGGGATACTCCACTGCTCATTTTACAACTCCCCCAGACTTAAACTGTTGGGTTTTACCATTTACCATTTAAGGGTTTTACACATGTTGGTTACTAATATTCTTCTAAATATCAGAAAATCGGCTGAATGGATTAGAAAATGGTAAAACCCAACTGTTTAAGTCTGGGGGAGTGGTAAAATGAGCCTGTTTCCAAAAATAGTGGAGTATACCTTTAAGGGATCGAAACTGGCCGGGCCAAAAAAGTTATTAAAGACATTGTTAAAATGGTCTGAGTGACTACAGTGGCTCAATCTTAAGATTATCAAGTGACGAAAATACTTTTTGTGTGCAAAAAACAAACAAAAATAGCGACTTTATTCAAACGTACAACACGGAAGCTTTGCGCAATATCACTATGTGAAATCTCGAGGCCTACAGAAAAGGAAATGAATATTTGAATAAAGTCGTTATTGTTTGTTTTTTGCGATTGTTTTTTGTCGAAAATTGAGCCACTGTAGTCACTTGGACTATTTCAACAATGTGTTTCATTACTTTTGGGCCGGCCAGTTTCGATCCCTTAAGAAGCCTATGGAGGAGTGATCCAGCTCTCAGATTTCATGAAAAATATCTTAATTCATGTTCTGAAGATGAACGAAAGTCTTACAGGGTTGAACAACATGAGGGTGAGTAATTACTGACAGAGTTTTTATTTTGGGGTGAACTGTCTCTTTAAGGCACCAGCAACTTCTGCTATTTCATAGAAAGGGAATTTCTGTATTCATTTTATCAGCTTTTTAAAAATGTATGTAGACTGTCCTGTGTCAAATGTACTTTATAATTTTTTCATCATATTTAGTCAACCAAAAATACGACACAGAGATCACAGTGCTTCTTCCGCAGTATAGAGGGTGGGCAGGGTTGCCAGATTGCAAATATAAAGAAAATAACCAGGTAGAAAATGTGTTCTCTTAACAGAAAAGCTCTGATTAAGGGAATTGTTACATTTTAAATGTTTTGTTTTGGTCAAGTTTGAAATTTGTAGTTTTTTGGAAACTACATTTTAGGCCCCGTTTACACGATGGGAAAACGCAGATATTTCGCCTGTGTTTTGCCCTCTCATTTACACGAAAACGCCGTTTTTATCACAGAAAACGATTATTTCTAAAAACTCCAGGCAAAGTGGAGATTTCTGAAAACGCCGGTTATGTGTTGCCGTGTAAACTGGGAGAAACGGCGTTTTAGGTTCTCTCTTATCGATTCCAGGATTCTGATTGGCTTGCATGGCTTTATCCTTAACCCCTACATTGCCGCCAATAGGTTTGACATAGTTATGATTGTGCTCGACGGCGTATTTATGCGGGTGTGTGAACGATGTTATTTTTGAAAACGGAGAGGGGGAAAATATTCGTTTTTCTAAATACCCGGCTTTGTGTAAATGTGGCCTAAGTCTAGTCTTTTTTCGTCAACGATATTGCATGTTGAAATAGTCACGATGTCATCTTAGGTCATCAACGAACAAATTTCGTCATGGATTTCATTAACGAAATAAAGCGTCGCTTCCCTTCCATTCATAAATCCTGTCCCGTGGCTTCATGGGATAGTAAAGTGTCCATCGAGTGCACACTTCAGGATCTCACCAGAAGTAGTGAGTCATCCTTATCGCCTGTGTTTTTTTTTTAATGCTGTATTCTGACACACTACTCTTTGGTGTATTATTTTTCGCACACATTCGTAGGGAAGCATTCGATTAAATTGTTATTGATAATTATCATCATCAATTATTTATTCAATAAATTGTTTACTTTGTCAAAAGCTGAAAAGCCAAGTGCATGACCTTGTCTGATGACTTCAGTCGTGTGTATCCATTTATAGCTTAGTCAAATAAATTATGCCGTCTCATCTGCACGAGTTCATATTGGATGTAATTAGAAATGGGAATCTGCCACTTCACACCAATCCCGATGCGGTTTTCCTTTCCAGAAAGTGCTCAATCTGACATCACCGACAGCTCTATATGCGTTTGATTGAATTATTTGTAATATTAAGCACTGCTGTATCGGCACTAGTCTTGCTGTGTGCCGAACATATGCTGAGAACACGTCGGCCAAGTGTAAAGGTCCCTGGGTAAACATGGTCTAAAATTAAAGAAGGTGTTTATCCGAGTTTAATTGGACGTCTGTCCCTGAGCAAAATCAAGGCACGAGGCAGATCTGCTTATAAACTAGATTTAGCCTTTATTTGATTGTTAAAGGTCCTGGATTGGCCCTTGCACACACACGCACGCCCACTTTTGGCCCGAAACACTGTTTTCCCCCAACCTTTTTTCCCTTAAAGGGATACTCCACTTTTTTTTTTTTTTTGGAAATAGGCTCATTTTACAACTCTCCCAGAGTCCCATTCAAATCCATTCAGCCGATTTTCTGATATTTAGAAGAATATCAGTAACCAGACAGTTTCTGGTCTCACTGACTTCCATAGTAGGAAAAAAATTTATATACTATGTAAGTCAATGAGACCAGAAATTGTCTGGTTACTGATATTCTTCTAAAAATCAGAAAATCGGCTGAATGGATTCAAAAACGGTAAAACCCAACTGTTTAACTCTGGGGGAGTGGTAAAATGAGCCTATTTCCAAAAAACATCCCAATCAATTTGCTCAAGTGCCCCTTTATTCACAGTTGTTCCTTTTAACTCCATTATATTACCCTTCATTTAAAAAGGAAATTCAGTCATAATTTATGACCGAACGCCGTTCATCCAGTTTAGAATTTCGAACTTCATACAGTTCAGCTCACTCAGGCGTTCGTGGTTTGACTAGTCAAGACTGTTTTCCAAAGATGGCTCCTGCCTGTATACGCGAAGTGAACTGTCTTCATAAAGTATCTTCTTATTAAACGGTCTATACACTTAAAAAGTTCTCAATGCTTCGTTTTGCATGTATGGACCCTCATTATGTTACTGTGTGAGTGTAGGGCTATTTTGAGCCTTGTTAGTGGTATAAACGAGCGCTTTTTTTAAAACTTATTATATGCCCCCATTACTAGCATTATACGCTAAACAGTTTTTAGAGATAAAACTCTTTACATTCGATTATCATGAAAACAAATCTCAGAGAACGGATGACTAGGTACCGATTTTTTTTCATTTTGCGCCGGAGTTCTCCTTTAATGCAAATGGGTTAAGTGTCCCTTTAATGACTTCATTTTCATTTTTGGGTGAACTAACCCTTTAATGTGATGGGGACAACATAACCATCAACCAGTCAGATTTTACGGTTAGTACTCGAGGCATAACATTGTTGTGTGAATGATTACTTTTTCTTTCTGTGTGCTAATGAATCATGCACAGCACCAGTAAACAAGCTCAGTTTTGAGTTCATGTTCATGTTCTGTGTGGCGCTCCCCCCTCTGTTCACGTAACTAACATATCACAGATCTTTGACTACAGCCCAGTCATGCCTTAATGCCAGGAATGTGAACGGTTTCTCTCAAAGACTTTGAAATCTCTTGCTTAAAGCTCCGGGTCGCACAGATGCTGCTGCCCAGTGTAGTGCGAGTAGTTTGTAGCATGTGTGTTCATCATAAAGGCATTTTGCTTTCATCTATACGGTCATCTCACGTTTAACCATCTGCCATGTTTTTTTTTTGTTTGTTTTTTTTTGTTTTACAACCTCTTGCTCAGTTGTTCATTTTGTGCCATTGTACCATCCTTTATGATGTCTGGAGCCATTTTATAGTATAGCACCAAGGCACAGATATAATACCCTATATGTAAAGCCAAAGATATTGAAACTTCATTGAGGAACTGTTTCTAATGTAGAATAGTCTTATGTTCAAGGAGTATTTCACTTAAAAACAAACTTTTGCTGATAATTTACTCACCCCCATGTCATCCAAGATGTCCATGTCATTCTTTCTTCAGTCGAAAAGAAATTACGGTTTTTGAAAAACATTCCAGGATTTTCTCCATATAATGGACTTCAATGGGACCCAAATGGTGCACCCTTCGAGTCATGACTCGAAACAAGATTTGTTCATTTTGATGACCGAATCATTTTGAGGAGAGTCACGAACACATCACAGAACAGAGCAAGGCGAGCATTTGTGCTTATAAAACTTAAACTTTATTATTTATTTTTTAAATGAGCGATCGTTTCGCTTGACAAGACCCTAACTCATCATCTGGTGTCGTTTAAAGCCCTTTGAAGCTGCACTGAAACTCTCATTTGGACCTTGAACCGTTTGGTTCCCATTGAAGTTCATTATATGGAGAAAATCCGGGAATGTTTTCATCAAAACCCTTAATTTCTTTTCGACTGAAGAAAGAAAGACGTGGACATCTTGGATGACATGGGGGTGAGTAAATTATCAGCAAAAGTTTGTTTTTAAGTGAACTACTTTAATAATTAAAACTATTAATATAGAATCTCAGATTCTCAAGCTTGTCTGAGATTCAGGGTGATTGTGAAATATGATTGTGGCGGTTTTAATTAGTTCTCTGATACTTGACACCATCACAGATTGGGAATGAAATCTTTATAGGGTATGCTGTAGGCTTGTAAGTGTTCAGGGTGCTAAGTACTCTAGTAAATATTCCTGTCATTGATTTCAGCTTTATGGTGTTTCACACATTCTTTCTTCTCAGGTCTTCAGTATGCCATAAAATGGTACTTTAGGTCCAGCTAAAACAAATGTGGCCTGTTCAAAGAAAGCTCAGGGGTCAGTAATGTGCTTTTCTCAGCTAACAACCCAAGCCAAGAAGAAAAATCTCTCAAGTTTTTAGGGAACCTATCAAGTAAAGCTTTTGAATGAGCATCGATGGAGGAAGATGCTTTTTAGGCCCAGATAGTGTAGTTATAAAAAGAAGAATTTGGAGGCACTAATTGACACATTTAAAAGGGATAGTTCACTTTGAAATTATTTTTTGGTATGTTTTAGCTTACCTCAAGGGCATCCAAGATGTAGGTGTCTTTGTTTCCACAGTATTTTCAATTTTGATATTTTTAGGTCAAACCCTTCTCTGTCAGTCATATAATGGAGGTCTATGGTCACCACCTCAAAGAGCATGCACAGAGAAGTCCAAATTAAACATGATTTAATGACTCGTAAATGTAAGTACACATTGATGGCCTAAGACACGAAACGAGCGGTTTGTGTGGGAAAACAAACAGTATTTATATCGTTTTTACCTCTTGTAATCACAGCCACATCTGACTCCGCGGGTGCTTTGTGGCTGTGGTTACAAGAGGTAAAAACAATATAAATCCTGTTCGTTTTCTCACACAAACCGCTCGTTTCGAGTCTTAGGCCATCAATGTGTACTTACTCACTTGTGTTATTTAATTTAGACTTCTCTGTGCATGCTCTTTGAGGTGGTGACCATAGACCTCCATTATATGACTGACAGACAAGAACGGTTTGACCTAAAAATATCAATATTTTAAAATACTGCGGAAACAAAGACACCTACATCTTGGATGCCCTTCAGGTAAGATAAAACATACCAAAAAATAATTTTAAAGTGAACTATCCCTTTAAAAAGGGACACCGCTCTAAATATCTACATATTTTTTCTGTCTCCACCTGTTTCCTTATGTTCATATGTGCTGCTCAATGACACTTCTTAAGAAAGCTAAGATGTCATTCAAGGCCCTAAATTCACGCTTTATCAATCATCTTTCCTTCAACCAGTGACATCGAGACTCGAGAGTGATCTGTGTTGTATTAAGAAAGATCCAGACTATATTGGATGAGTAGCCTTCTTTTTCCATTTTGAGCCAGTATAAGGTTCAATCACATCTGAAACAGAGACGAGTCTGCGAGCTGGTTGCGCTGTGGGGTCTCGTGGTCGGGCCAGGTGCTCGGTGTATAAATTACCAGGCATGGCAATGCCAACATTTCACCAGCAGGTGCGCTGAAGGGAAGAGAACAGCAGGGGTCAATGTATAATTTTACTACTCACCATTTGTAATTTTAGATGCTAACTGCTGCCGATGTTAATGGATAGCAATGCCTGATATTCCTCATGGACTAACAGCGGTGTGCATCTCTGATCATGTGACTTGGACCGGCCTATAGTGTGTGTACTGTGTGACCGACATTTTGTTTGACTTGCTGACAGTTGAAAATAGGTCGCCTTTCGATCGCTGCCAAGACTGCAGTTGCCGGTAACTATTGTTCAGCAAGTTAGATAAATGAGGAGGATCGAAATGTCTGGAATAACTGTCCCATAATCCACTGGTGTCGGCACCTAGACGTTTTTTTTTCTTTCTCTCGCTCATGGCCAGTCACCGCTGGACTGTTTTTATTCTTTAAGGAATTAACTGTCTTTTTTACATCCTTGGGTTAAGATCACAAAATAAATGTCCAGGCCATATTTCTATCTGAAAGAAAAGAGAAAAAAAAATTATTTAAAGTCTTTTGCATTATGATTTAAGCACATTTTTGTAATTAATATATATATATATATATATATATATATATATATATATATGAAGAGTTCAGATGCAAAAGCCTCTAAATGCCATTTGAAATTTTCTTCTTTAATGATGATTTTTATCAAGCTTGTATATTTAAGTTCAGTAATTTCACTTAAATGGCAATGATAATTACCTATTAATTGTTATTTAAGTGAAATTACTGAACTTAAATATACAAGTTTGATAAAAATCATCATTAAAGAAGAAAATTTCAAATGGCATTTAGAGGCTTTTGCATCTGAACTCTTCATATATATATATATATATATATATATATATGTAAAAGCATTGATCAGTAATGTTGTAAGTGTTTGTTGTCCTCACAATGCAGAAACCTTAATCGTATTAAAAGCCTCATTTTATATAAGTAAAATATCTTATTCTGAAGTGAAATAGGAGTTTGTGTAAACAATTGCTCATTATTTTTTCAAGTTAAATGCTAACACAAACACAAAAGCAGTTGTCAAACATGCGTATAGCCTCTGAGGGCTTCAAGGTTAATTTAGGACGGTGGCAACAGGCGTGTTTTACAGGCACTTTACAAACCCTGTAACAGCTTGTCTTTCTCTAAGACTCAATATGATCTTCCTCGTAACACAAACCCATCCAGCCATGCCAAAGACAACTCCTCACCATATTAGCAACAAAATTAATGTTGATGTACTAAGGCTCTGAAAAATAGCGGACACAACATACCTGTCAGTTCTGATCAAGAATATTATTTACTTGGACTGTTGATCTTGGACTTGTTCACCCAGTTATCTTCATTGTTAAACTGGGACTAGCCATTGTGTTGTGTTTTAGTCTATCAAAGTTACAACAAGGTTAAGGACTACAAATACCACAATGATGCTAGTTTATGTGCTTGGTGAAGTAGCATTAGCATAGTAGCATTAATGTATACATGTTTTATTATAATCCACTGCACGTGTTGCTAACGAGGTTCTACATGCTCCAAATACGACAAGGACGCAAGTTTATGTGCCTGGCGAAGTATCATTAGCATAGTAGTGTTAAAGGGATAGTTCACTTTGAAATTAATTTTTGATATGTTTTATGTAGGTGATGTAGGATGTAGGTGTCTATGTTTCCGCAGTAGTTTCAATTTGGATATTTTTAGGTCAAACCGTTCTTGTCTGTCAGTCATATAATGCAGGTCTATGGTCACCACCTCAAATAGCATGCACAGAAAAGTCCAAATTAAACATGATTTAATGACTCGTAAATGTAAGTACACATTGATGGCCTAAGACACGAAACGAGCGGTTTGTGTGAGAAAACCTACAGTATTTATATCGTTTTTACCTCTTGTAATCACAGCCACGTCCAAGTGATCTGTGTAACGAGGTAAAAACTATATAAATACTGTTCGTTTTCTCACACAAACCGCTCGTTTCGTGTCTTAGGCCATCAATGTGTACTTACATGTACCAGTCATTAAATCATGTTTAATTTGGACTTCTCTGTGCATGCTCTTTGAGGTGGTGACCATAGACCTCCATTATAACACAACAAGAATTTATGAGAATTTATTAATTGGCCTAAAATTGTTGCTGTACTAATTGATACTATCTTTATTTATGTAATTTTGTACTATATTTTTTAGGTGACATTCATGTTTAAATAAACAAAGCTTGAATTTACATTCCCAAACGGTTTCCTACCTGCGACAGCTCCCTCCTATGACACGTCTTTTCTGACTCGACTCAGTGGGCACCTGCCGAACATTGTTTGTTTCGTTTATCTCGGTGAGGAAGCCGACCCAGTGGGTCTGGTGTTATTACCTGAACTTGATAAGATGACAAAACCCGCTAAAGTTTCCCCCTGGAGGCAGTCTGAGTGGATGACACAGCTGCAGGTTGGCGTTGATTGTGAATGAACACAAATAGCTCACACCTTCACACAATGTAAATATCAGGCGGATTTATGAAGAGTGAGTCATGTAGACATTTTAAGGGTCGATGTGACTCATGTCCACCCGCGGCCCGTCTTACACAACACCCAAAACGTCACACACACGAATAAAAATGCAGGTAGACCTGCCGTGTCTCTCAAACTTCACAGTAATGATACAACAGCAAAAGATATGATGCATCTTTTTTTTTTTTAAGTTTTGAATTTATGACTAGTCAAGTGGTAAACATCAGACATTTTTTTCATTTTATGTTTTTAATTTTAGTACTGATGAATATCATATATTTTTCTTGAGGGTATCCACTTCATTTTTAACGTAAGATCAGGCGGAAACTTGAATGTGCCAGACTTCCTGTTCTCTTCCAGTATCACTTATTTTACCGGTACTAAAACTATTCGTAATGCTGCAAACTTGTATTCATATTTTTTCTATCATGTTAATTCATAATCATGAACTCACACATTAAACACATATATTTATATAGAAATAATATAGCAAGGATTTCAGTCTAAGTCGTCTATTTGTTTTCTTGAGTATTTAAAATGGTTGTAAACTGTATTTTTTAAAATTATTTTTAAATGTTTCCTGAGGTCCACTTACTGTATAATGTTAGTATGTTACCGCCTTGATTACAAAAAAAATCGGTGAGTTTTAGTGTGGCACGTACATTCACGTCTGCTTCATAATATGACATTAGAAAGCTATCTTTGTGGGCAAACAGGTTGCCCTTGACCTGTGGTGGAATCACAAGGGGAATTGGATATACGCGTTTAGACGTAGGGCAGATGTCGGATATGGAATGGCTGCGAATAAACAAATTCAATAAATTCCGTTCAGTGTCAGATTGGCATAAAAAAATCTGCTTTTTTCAGCTAGAAGCTGTCTACACTGGCCGCAACAAAGCGACCTTTGCTAATCCATTTGTCGGAAACTTGTTGTGTCGAGTTGTACCACATCCAGTGTAGATACGGTGTAAGTCATTGGATCGTGTTAACAAACAGTGCATGCATTGCCACATATTTTTTCAAAATTTTGAACGCACAAACCACCCATTCAACAATACATACTTACATTTTTTTTTCTAAATCTGGGATAAAAGTCAAAACTGAAATGTTTAAAAAATAGGTTTTATTTGGTCTTGATTATAGCGTGTCACTTCACTTGAGGTTTTTATGGAAGCTTGTTTCTGCCATAGAATGAAAAATAAGAAAGGTAATTGCGACTTTTTATCTCACAATTCTGACTATTTTTTCTCAAAGTTGTGAGATTACGAGATATAAAGTCAGAATTGTGTGATTTAAAGTCGAAATTACGTGTTATATAGTCAGAAATGCGAGATATAAAGTCAGAATTGTGTGATATAAAGTCGAAATTGCGTGTTATAAAGTCAGAATTGTGAGATATAAATTCACCATTGCGTGTTATAAAGTCAAAAATGTGAGATATAAAGTCAGAATTGTGTGATATAAAGTTAAAATTGTGTGTTATAAAGTCAGAAATGCGAGATATAGTCAGAATTGCGTGATATAAAGTCGAAATTGCGTGTTATAAAGTCAGAAATGCGAGATATAAAGTCAGAATTGCGAGATATAAATTTGCAATTGCGTGTTATAAAGTCAGAATTATGAGATATAAATTCACAATTGTGTGTTATAAAGTCAGAATTATGAGATATAAATTCACAATTGTGTGTTATAAAGTCAGAATTGTGAGATATAAAGTCAGAATTGCATGATATAAAGTCGAAATTGCATGATATAAAGTCAGAAATGCGAGATATAAATTCCCAATTTCGTGTTATAAAGTCAGAATTGCGAGATATAAAGTCAGAATTGCGAGATATAAAGTCAGAATTGTGAGATATAAAGTCACCATTGCGTGTTATAAAGTGAAAAATGCGAGATATAAAGTCAGAATTTCGTGATATAAAGTCGAAATTGCGTGTTATAAAGTCAGTAATGTGAGATATAAAGTCAGAATTGCGAGATATAAAGTCAGAATTGTGAGATATAAAGTTAGAATTGTGAGATATAAAGTCACCATTGCGTGTTATAAAGTGAAAAATGCGAGATATAAAGTCAGAATTTCGTGATATAAAGTCGAAATTGCGTGTTATAAAGTCAGACATGCGAGGTATAAAGTCAGAATTGCGAGATATAAATTCGAAATTGCATGTTATAAAGTCAGAATTGCGAGATATAAATCAGAATTGCAAGATGTAAATTTGCAATTGCATGTTATAAAGTCAGAATTGATTCATATAAAGTCGCAATTGCGTGTTATAAAGTCAGAATTGCGAGATATAAATTATTCTGAGGGGGAAAACCCCCTCAGAATAATTTATATCTCGCAATTCTGACTTTTATATCTTAGAATTAGCCTGATAACTCGCAATTGCAAGTTTATATTTCACAATTCTGTGAAAATATGTCAGAATTTCGAGATACAAACTCGCAATTATTTGTTATAAAGTCAAAATTGTGAGATGTAAACTCGCAATTGTGAGAAAAAAAGTCACAATTCTGTCTTTTTTTCTCCCAATGACTTTATTTCTCAGAATTGCGACTTTATATCTCGCAATTGCGACTTTATTTCTCAGAATTGCGACTTTATTTCTCACAATTCTGACTTCATATCTCGCAATTGTGAGATAAAAAGTCGCAATTATTTTATTTTTATTTTTTATTCAGTGGCGAAAAAAGCCCGCCGGTAAAGAGCCATGGGTGGATCATGAAGTCCAGCTCCCCGTCTCGGGTTAAGCTTGCCCTGGTCCTGCTGATGTCCACAGACAAGGGAATAGGCATCTGTAAAGAGCTTGAGGATAAGTTTGATTAGTGGCGTTACAGGTTCATTGTGCAGAAGCCTTATTTGAAGCTGGTTTGACTGTGTATTTTCCTAATTAGTAATTACACACTAAATCATTTGTTTACTATCATCCACTAGTATCAACGTTACGTGCTCATGCCGCGAATCATTTTGCGTGAAAATCACGCTTAGGAACAGTTGTATGCAATTTAGTCAACTTTCATGGCTAGAGTTTCATTGAGCTCACCTGAAGTTGTCAATTACCATTATATCTTCTTGTACCCCTTTGTTTCTGTAACCACTGGGCCAGTGTTATCAATGGAAACAAACAAGCCATCACTGCTCTATTCTCAGCTGCTGCTATCAGTACAGCTCAGCCCACGGTTATCTCATAAGAGCTTTCACAGTGACGTGGACGGACAGTTGGAGGACGTGCGTCTAAGAGAGGGTCTCCGGTTTCATTAGCCTTTGTTGCCTGCTCGTGTCCTCCTCTGATAAATGGGAAGAATCTGTATCTTCGCAATTTTGTGGATGATGGGAATGATGTGTGTGAATGGGACAGAATGTGTTGTGTGATCTTCAAAAGCGTATTAATAACATCTCATAACCCGGGTGGCCATGGCACAGCGAGGTCTGGAAAGTGTACAGCTGTCATCGGCTGATCTTGCCTTATCAATGGGCCCTGTGGGGAGCAAGTGATGCCCGGGCCTCTCTTAATGGTCGGTCGTAATTAAATGACTTGCAAATGGGCCCCAGATGCAAAGTTAGAGACGCTCCTCGACTGTGATGCTAAATTCAATTTATTAGTTGAGCACAAGGGATCATGGTTGGATTAGCATGGGTAAGTTTGCCCCTGCTGGTAGATATGAAAACAACACCTTATGGCTGCAGAAAGCATCTTTCTTCATTGGTGGCAATTGACATGCTACAAATAGAGGTTCTCAAATGGGGTTTTAACAACAGTTTCATTTAAAGAAACAGTTTTGGTTCCCCCAAAGAACATTTCAGTGAGCAGTTCCTCACAGAACCATGGATAGTTCACTTTGAAATTAATTTTTGATATGTTTTAGCTTACCTCAAGGGCATCCAAGATGTAGGTGTCTTTGTTTCCGCAGTAGTTTCAATTTTGATATTTTTAGGTCAAACCGTTGTTGTCTGTCAGTCATATAATGGAGGTCTATGGGGTCCACGTCAAAGAGCATGCACAGAGAAGTCCAAATTAAACATGATTTAATGACTCGTACATGTAAGTACACATTGAAGGCCTAAGACACGAAATGAGAGGTTTGTGTGAGAAAACAAACAGTATTTATATCGTTTTTACCTCTTGTAACCACAGCCACGTCCAAGTGTTTAGAAGTGAATGTGTGTGTTTGTGTGTGCGACTGTGGGATGATTCAGATGTGGCTGTACTGGACTGAAGCAGGCGGCCTGCCAACCGGTGATATTTTCAGGCTTTACTGCCGCACTAACTTCATTTTAATAGGGCTTATTTAAAGAAGTGCAAAGTGCAAGCTCATTGTGTGTGTATGTGTGAACTTCACCAGCAATATGCCTTAAAGGAATAGCTCAACCAAAAATGAAAATAATACACTAATTGACTTGCCCTCGAGCCATCCTCCCAGCTTTATAATGGCATTGAATAGTGGCCAAGTTTTTGAAGCTGGATCCATCCATCCATGCCATAAATGTAATCCGACTGGCAATGGCCGTGCGCAGAAGCGTGACCTCTAACCTGACATCATGTAGCTCTTTTCTAATATCGAAGTCCTCCAATATTTGTCTTTAAAGTCCTGTAAAGTCTAAATTAAGTTTGTCACACCACAGAAAATGTGTTATTAGCCACCCAGCCGAATTTGAATGATAAAAAAGGCGGCAAGTATTTGGCGGGTGTTGGCGGTGATCCTCAGCTCTTCATCAAGGTTGGCTCTCCACAAAATGAATCCACCTCTTCTTGATGTGATCGTTTTTAGGAAATTTAAAGACACTCTGGGTTGTTTTAACCCAATTTTGGGTAAAATATGGACAAACTCAGCCATTGGGTTACATTTTTAAATTACGTACATTCTTTACTCAATGGCTGGGTTTGTCCATATTTTACCCAAAAATTGGGTTAAAAACCCCCAGCATTTTTTAGAGTGTAAAGACACCGATCTGTTTTGTACACGATCGTATCCAGGTTGTAGCCTATGCATACCGTGTCGAAGGCATAGCTAGCTAGCAAATTGTAGCCTGTAGTAGGGGCGTGTTCACGAGCTCATGGGCTCCAGTGCGTCATCGAGCCCTGTTTTAGCCCCGCCCAAAAAATCTGGAAAATAGCAATGGTGAAAAACTGTTTAACGCTCCAACTCCACAATTCAGTACTTCACAGTTCACAGTCTTTTTCACAGTCTCACATTTGTAACATTTATAATGTGTTTAGAATTTTTTTATAGAATTGCCTTTAAAACTTCTCGTTTTAGACTTCTAATTCATGACCGTCATTTTGCTTCTCACCTAAGCTTACACTATGCCTATGTCATACGTGGGGTCAGAGGTCACCTATACACCTAGGATGACATGACAGTGAGTAAATTATGGGATCGTTATCATTTTTGCGTGAGCTATTCTTTTAAAACGTAATAAGGCATTTCCTACCCTATCTCACGACCAATTCGTACAAATTCGTACGAGTGATTAAAAAGTGGCTAATCCGTACTAATTCGTATGACCTCACTAATTCGTCTAAACCCACGTGATGGTTAGGTTTAGGGCCGGGGTCAGGGGTAGGTCATTCGTACGAATTCATACGAATTGGCCAATTCGTAAAATATGTACGATTTAGAAAAATCGTACTAATTTGTACGAGCGATGTCGTATGAATTGTTACGAATTAGCCACCTCGTAAAATTAGTACGAATTCCCGTGAGATCGGGTTGGGCTTTTTTATAAGCCAAAACCTTAGAAACTCGACTTTTCTGTAAATTTATGTATGCGCAGACCGCAATATGCTTTAAAACGTAAAAAAGGAATTTAATAAGCTTGAACTTTACAAACTAAATTGTTAAGTAACATTTCGGATCAAGAAAGAATGATAACTATAAAGATAACAATACTGACGTCCACACCAATGCACAATATCCTCCTGTGTATTATAAGCACTGCAGTTTTGTCGTCTGTCATTTTTAATGCTCATGCGTAAAGCAGGATGGATTCTGATTGGCTGTCAGTGTTTTATCATTCATCACCTCGAAAAGTCATTCTGAAAGTGACTTCAATGATCTCATTCCTCTGTGCTGTTATCGTTATAGCTGTGGCGTGAAACCTGCTATTCTTTTTAAATTTACAACGATTTTTAAAACCATAACCAACCATGAACGGACCTTTTAAAGGGATAGTTCACACAAACATTTTACTCATGTCCTTCCAACCCTGTCCAACTGACTAATTCTTTTTGTCCATGTAACGAAAGCCAATGAAGCGTCCCAAAACAACCTAGTATGGACCAAACGTCAGAGACATTTTTCTAAGTATCTTCTTCTTGTGTGTGTCGGATGAAACGAGCTCTTGAAGTGTATTCTTGATAATATGAAGTCTACTGGAACGGCCTCTGTCCCGGCTGCTCACAGCTGTGGTGTCTTGTCTGTTTGCCAGTGTGTGCTGGCTCAACAGTGGAAAAGTCACAGTAGTTTCATCCTCCGCTTCCTCATTTGTCTTCTCTGATAGTCTGGAAGTCTTTATTAAATCCAGTAGGGATACAACACTAATGCGGCCCCTTCTTACTTCAGATTTCCGCACAGATCCTCCGACTTCCTTGAGTATGTGGCAGCTGTTCACAGCTTTTCTGGAATCTTCTGTATTTGCAGTCATTATTGTAATGGCTATTTGATAAACCGTTTCCGTTCTGTGGAGGGCACATGTGGCCACATGCTTCGTTATTTTTTTTTAATTGCATCTTGCTGAGAGACATTAGGCTATAGAATAGATATTCTGTAATGTGGGTTTTGGATTTGCCTTTAATGCATCCGGCTTTATCTTTGATATTTAGAGTTCGGGATACAGCCAGCATATTTCTGTTTCGTCTTCACTGACAAAATTTAAACAATTACGTCAATTACAATTACTACGCCAACAATTTAAAGCTAACTTCCATCATTCCAGCTGCTACCGTAACGCCAAAAAGTTCAAAAGTTTGGGGTCTGCACTATTACATTAATATATATATATATATATATATATATTAAATTTGAATCAGTAAGGATGCATTCAAGTTATCAAAAGTGACAGGAAAGACATTTATGAAATATTAAAATAAATGTTTTTCACTTATATTACTCATAAAATAATCATATTTAAAAGATTTTTGAAGGATCATGCAAGACTAAAAATTACATTTTACAATATATTCACACAGAAAACAGTTATTTAAAATTGTAGTAATATTCCAAAAAAATACTGGATTTGATCAAATAAATACAGCTATTTTGAGACATTATTCAAAAACATAAAAAATGGTAATTAATAATTATACATACATTGCAATATTTTATTTACTATGTTCATAACAGACTCTGTGGTAGATGAGCTGAAATTATACAGAAATTATTTGTTTTAAAGGAGCAAGATGATAGCGATTGGCCTTTTACATAAATTTGATCATATAATTTCAAAGTTTATGTTTAATCAAACAACATTTGTGATGAAGTGCCAGCGAATCGTTGTAATATGGTGTGTTTAAGTCGTCTGGGGAAGGATGTATTTTTGGAGATTTGGAAAGAATTTGAATTAAATTAAGTAAATACTGAAAGAAAAAAAAAAAGTAATTTCAACCTGAATAAGTTAAGTTTGGGCAATAATAAAAAAACAATAAAGTAAATTCTACAATAGTACTCTATTTAAACTGTTAGAATTGAAAGCAAAAATATCAATGTTATAAAAGTAAAGTAAAACCTACTCAACTTTCTGATACTGGTGTTCCCATCATGCATTATTAACAAGGTTGCACTTTACACTGTATTTACACAGTTTTATCATCGGTGTAGTAACTTGCTGTTTTGTTACATCTGTTAATTTTACACTCAAAATGACATTTATTCTCAAAAGTGATCCAATGAATGTCGTAAGTATTGAGATGGTTCTGGTGGATACCATATCACTTCTATCATGTAGATGCGTTTCCTTCACAGTAATATTTACTCAGATCTTCTAAGTAAAGCGTAAACTTTAGAAACATGCTTTATTCAGTGTTATATTGTTTGAGTTAAATGTACATAAAACATATTTTTGCAAAGTAACCCTCAACTAAGTAGAGATTACTCAACACTTTAAGAAGATTTTTACTAAATTCCACTTATGAAATTTACTTTAAAAATCGGACTTCGCAAACTTGTAAAAGAAAAATTCAAAATGTATGATGGCGCTGTAAAGTGAATCCTAATGTCTGATATCGTAATTGTAATACTTGGTCATTAAAAAAATGATATGGCCACTGCGACTTTGCAGAATCGCATCAAATCATGAACACGATCTTTCTGACATAACTTGTGCACGCCGTTTGATTCGAGTTTTGGAGTTTTTTTTTCCGTTTTTTTATTTTATTTTTTTATTCAAACTCAAAAGAAATGCGAAGAGAAACTTGCGTCTCTGAAGGCGAATGCATGCAAGTGCATTTGGGAAGGCATAGATTTCCATGTGAGGACAGAGACTGGTGGATGAGGCGCAGGATCCCGATTGGTGGGAGATGACGTGTTTCTAGGTGGAGCTTGGCAGCGATTGGCTGAGGACGGCGTGTCACTGGGGAGTGACAGGGCGTGATTGGCATCCACAGGCTGGTGGTGCTGACAGATGGTAAAATGCTACGCAAGCTCGGGACAGATCTCACTCACAGGGTGGTGGTAGTTGGGGCGGTCAGGGGGCGTAGTGTTGGGTGGCGGGGGTTAAAGAATGTTGGAATTGATGCCTTGAGTATGTTGCCCTGAACACGGATGAAATCTGCTTATGTTTGGAAACATCAACCATGGCTTGTGAAAGTCATGGTTTTGAAGTCCACTTTATGAATACAGAGATGAGAATGCTCTCTTATGTCAACTTGATTCACTGTGACATTGCAATGAGCTCCATTTCAAAACCGGTTAGCCTGCAAATCGGCCAATTAATCTATTTTGGTTCTGCCTAGTCAACACGAAAATTTACACCCTGCCTCAGGGACCTCCTTTAAAGGACTCGCTCACCTAACAATTTAAATATTATTTATTAATATTTGAAAAAGTCACGTGGTGCGACCAGCATGTGTAGAGCATGAGACCTGCATGACTGTGTGTCAAAGTCACTAAGTCTCTAAAATATCAGATAATTTTACCTTTTTTATAAAAAAGTTGGTCCTGGTTGTTAAATGCCAAGCATTCCTTAATTCTGTTGTATATTTTTTCTTTCTAAATTTCTATTTTTTTTAATATCTGTTAATTTTTCTGAGGACTGTTTTAATTGATACTTTACAATTTAGTAATCAAAAATAATATCCAATTAATTGAAATCATAACGCTTATACGATTTAACAACACTTTATTAAAAGTTTAACAAAGAATACATTTTGAAACCCAATGAAATCTTGTACTTTTTTCTAAAATAATCAAAAAGCATGTTAAAAAAGCTTATCAATTGAAATCATTGCAAACATTTTTGTGAGGGAATGCAAAGTTTCTCGGGGGAACGCAAACATTTTCACGAGGGAACACAAAGTTTCTCTGAGGAACGCAAAAGTTTTTGCAAGGGAACGTAAAGTTTCTTGGGGGAACGCAAATGTTTTTGCGAGGTAATGTAAAGTTTCTTGGGGGAATGCAAAAGTTTTTGCGAGGGAACGAAAAGTTTATCGGGGGAACGCAAACATTTTCACGATGGAACACAAAGTTTCTCTGAGGAACGCAAAAGTTTTTGCGAGGGAACGTAAAGTTTCTTGGGGGAACGCAAATGTTTTTGCGAGGTAATGTAAAGTTTCTTGGGGGAACGCAAATGTTTTTGCAAGGTAATGAAAAGTTTCTTGGGGGAATGCAAAAGTTTTTGCGAGGGAACGAAAAGTTTATCGGGGGAACGCAAACATTTTTGCGAGGGAATGCAAAGTTTCTCTGAGGAATGCAAAAGTTTTTGCTAGGGAACGCAAAGTTTCTTGAGGGAAAGCAAATGTTTTTGTGAGGGAACACAAAGTTTCTCGGGGGACAGCAAAAGTTTTTGCAAGGGAACACAAAAGTTTCCCTGGGGAACGCAAACATTTTTTGTGAGAGAACGCAAAGTTTCTCTAAGGAACGCAAAGGGAACTCAAAGTTCCTCTGAGGAACGCAAAAGTTTTTGCGAGGGAACGCAAAAGTTTTTTGGGGGAACGCAAACATTTTTGTGAGAGAACGCAAAGTTTCTCTGAGAAACGCAAAAGTTTTTGCAAGGGAACTCAAAGTTTCTCTGAGGAACGCAAAGGGAACTCAAAGTTTCTCTGAGGAACGCAAAGGGAACTCAAAGTTTTTCTAAGGAACGCAAAAGTTTTTGCGAGGGAACGCAAAAGTTTCTCTGAGGAACGCAAAAGTTTTTGCGAGGGAACGCAAAAGTTTCTCTGAGGAACACAAAAGTTTTTGCGAGGGAACGCAAAAGTTTTTCGGGGGAACACAAACATTTTTGTGAGAGAACGCAAAGTTTCTCTGAGGAACACAAAAGTTTTTGCAAGGGAAAGCAAAGTTTCTCTAAGGAACCTAAAGGGAACTCAAAGTTTCTCTGAGGAGCACAAAAGTTTTTGCAAGGGAAAGCAAAGTTTCTCTAAGGAACGCAAAGGGAACTCAAAGTTTCTCTGAGGAACGCAAAAGTTTTTGCGAGGGAACGCAAAAGTTTTTCGGGGGAACGCAAACATTTTACGAGGGAACGCAAACATTTTTACGAGGGAACACAAAGTTTCTCGGGGGAACGCAAATGTTTTTGCGAGGGAACGTAAAGTTTCTCAGGGGAACGCAAACATTTAGAAAGCAAACGCAAAGAATGAACTATCAATCAGACAACATGCAGTAGATTTTGTGCAACACTTTATCAAGTAAAGTTTTAATCACGTTGATAATTTAGAGGCCATATCAAATATGATACAGTAGGCTTTATAGGGTTACATTTCTGTCTGATCCAGATGTGGTCACCATGCCACATGTTCTTTTAAATATTTTTTTAGAAGGTGGTGGAAGTGCACATCCTAAAAAGAAGTCCATCTTTTCAGGAGAGAGAGAGTGTGTGTGCTGGACTTCAGACAGTGCTGAACAGATTGAAGGCCGTCTGTGCTGGCCTGAGTGTGTGAATGTTGACTGTAGTCCACATGAAGATGTGCTGAGCTGGCTGGACTGAGAATATTCCTAGGCTGGTGGTCCCAGAGCCAAACGCTCTGCAATCATCTGGCCTCTGGCCCCGACACGTGCTGTAACGTGTACTGTCAGCAGCCGGCAGGTAGGTGGGCGTCTTTTTCCTGTGGCTGTCAGCACAGGGGTCGGAGCCAGACCTAAACCGGTGTAGTGTGTCCAAGAACACTCAGACTGAAGGGAACATTGGACATGCTGTTAAGAACTCCAGTCCAAAACCTAGAGTAGCCACGGCGCCTACAGTATATAGGCAGCATCCTAAACTGGAACCTCACAAGCGACCGATTTTAAACCGCCTCACAAATAATGTGGGTGGTGCCAACATATGGGTGGTGATGGTGCAGTGGATAAGACACATGCCTCTGGTGTGAGAGAATCCACTGTGAGACACCAATGTGTCCCTGAGGAAGACACTTAACCCCTAGTTGCCCCAGAGGCGTGCGACCTCTGACATATATAGCAATTGTACGTCGCTTTGGATAAAAGCGTCAGCTAAATAAAAAAATAATAAGATAACAATCTCGTGACCGATTCCAGTGGATGCTAGCATGTTGCTAAGCTAAACAACTTGATAATCAGATTGGATGAATAAATTAAAAAAATGATCTGTCACTTTTTTTGTTTTTAAAAATTACTTTTGCCGTTTTTGCCTTTTATTGGATAGGACAGTAACTAGACAGGAAGTAAGGTGGGAGAGAGAGAGGAAACGGGATCAGAAAAAGTCCACGAGCCAGTACTCGAACTCGGGTCGACCGTAGTGCAACGGCACTTGCCTACGAGTCTATCGGTGACGACAGTATACGTAATCAAATCCCAATATAGACTAGTGTTTGTGAACTTAGAATCACTTCACTAGCATTTCACCACTTTATTTGGTAAATCTATCATCAAATACAAACATTTGATACACAAATGCAAACATAGGCAAGATTTTCTAAGCAGGGCAAATTAGCATTAGATTAGCGTGAGAGCGCAATCCTATAAAAGCGCCGATGGGAGTGGAAAGTTCTGATCCTGACCTCCTGACGACGCACATGAAGGAACACAGACACAGCCGGATTATTTCCATAATGACCAACACAATTTACCAAGAGCAACACAAACTTGAGGTTAAGGCCCTGTCCACACTACTGCGTTTTCGTTTAAAAACGGAGACCTTTTGCTACGTTTGCACCTCCCGTCCAGACTAAAACGGAAAAAACGAAGACCTAAAACGGAGACGTTTAGAAACGCTGCAGCTCCGTTTTGCGTTTTGAATCTCCAGAGGGTGTTTTAGTGAAGCCAGAACAAAACGGAGGAGTTTAGAAACAACGACGCAAAGGCTGCCGCTCGACTCTGATTGGGTGTCATCAATCATGATGTCGAATCCTTCCCTGATTCGTCAGCCACTGTTTACACCGGCACGCGCATGCCCAGTGTTGGTGAGTGGTCACGTGATCCGCGTTTTTAGTCGTTTTAATATGGATGGAGATCAATTGTAATACGCAGATAAAACGCTGGTGTGGACGGAGATTGTATTCGTTTTAATTCTCCGTTTTTAAACGAAAACGCGGTAGTGTGGACGGGGCCTAAGACAGGATTTTTTTGGGCGGTAAATAAAGGTGTGAATACCAGTGAATTGACTAGCGCAAAAAACACAGCATGATTAATTTAACAACAAAACCTCATGTCAATTCGTAAATATTTGACCCTCTGCCAGATTGGTGGTGTATTCGTAGTTATTTATACGCTCCACTGAGGGTTCGGTTACATGTTTGATAAACCTTGTGTAAAGTCATGTCATGTCAACACCATTGTTTAGTATTTTCTTTTTAAAACGGCAGTGAACCAAATGCAGACTAAAAAATACGTATAATAATAACCAATCAGGTCAACGTGTGATCGTCAACAAGTGGATCTCTGAGCTTTTGTGAGTGAATGGAGGCGGGGCTAATTTGCATAATCATAGAACCACGTATACTAAATGAGGCAAAGGTGTAGAGTTACATTCAAGGTATTTTAAGGCATGAAAATAAAATTGAGGCCAGAAAAAACATTTAACTATATCTTTTTGGTGATCAAAGATGCGTTTTAAGGGATGTTATTGACTGCAGGGGGACTTTAACGTACTTGGTTTTCTCATTAGATCGCCTTGGTTTATGGAACACAGCCAGCGTTTCTTGTCCAAAGACTGAAAGCATATAACTCTGAGAATTTAGCAGGTACTAAACCAGTCTTAAAGTTTTATTTCTATGCTGACAGTGACGATTGCTTGGCTGCTTGCTTTGTGCGAACACACTCACACACTTTTAACAGTTTTTAGCAGCCCGGGTCAAATTTGTAGTTTACATTTATAGCTTGGTATTATTATAGAATCAGGATTTGTATGTGTGAATTAAGTGATTATCCATGTGACACCATGCCCTATTTGCTCACGTCTGTTTTATTCCTTAGTAAAAGTCACCATATGGTATGACTAAATGTAGACCTTTTAACAAATGCTCGTCAGGTGGTTGTGACGCTATGAATCACATTCCAAATGCCTGTGATATGGTGCGCTCTTGCACTAGACTGTGGTTTGTGTCAGTCAGACCAGACCAGTAAATCACTCTCTCTCCTCAACTGGGTTTGGCTCAGACACTCCCAACAGCTCGACCGGCCAATCCCGACACACTCCAATGGCTTGGCTTGACTAGGTTGTTAATGTCGGAGTGTTTCATTTAAAGTCCCCGTGAAATCAAAATTGAACCTATTTACTTTGTTAGCGCATATTACTAGTCTTGTGGTGAACAATTAATCCGTGTAAGTGATTAAATATTAAAAAAAATGTTTTATCTTAGTAATCTTTAATCAAAATCTGAAAAGTCACTTCCGGTCTGGAACGGTTTCTTTTTCTGATGACGTAGGTTTCACAGTTTGGGTGGGGAAACGCTTAACCACTCCCCTCAAACCGTTAGTTTGCTATGAGCGAGAGATGGAGAGGAGGAGTGCTAGAGTAAAACCCTGCCCTCTGTTCAATATTCCGTTTCACTTGGAAATACGTCACAGCACTGGAGAAAAATCGTTTGCAACTTCCGGTTCACGGGGACTTTAAAGCTATACTTGGAAATTATTTGCGAACTTCAAATTTTCGTTTCCTCAATTTTTATTTTATGCTATGGTTGTGTGTTTAACCAACCACAGTGATGTTTATAAATCTAAAATCTGATTGGTTGAGTCATATATGAATTTCTGCTCAACAAATGTCAATTGAGTTTTAGTCAACTCAAAACCTTTAGGCAACTTTTGTCCATCAGGTCCAGCTCTAGAAATTAGAGAAAATTAAAGTTGGTATGTGCTTTCATCAAGCATTAAAAACATGTCTAACTTGTGTCGCAGTTTGTTTGAAGCAAACTTAAAGGTTTTAGTTACTTTTATAAACCTTAATAAGTAATAAATTCCTTATAAATGGAAGTCATTGCACGATTTTTTACAACAATAAATATTCAAAAACACTACACTAGCGTTGATATTTACTAAAATGCTTGCAATTTTTGTTAATTAAAAAAGCTGAAATAAATATAAATATTAGATTAAAAAATTCGAAAACTACAAATTTTGTTTAAGAACTTTTAGTTGAAGCAATAAAATGGAAAATACACTGAATGAAAACTAAACTGAGTAAAACCAAATTGTACAAAAGTACAGCTTATTAATTAAAATGAAATTTTAAAACATGAAAATAAACCTTCTAAATATTAATAAAATGATAATAGTATAGCCTATAAATAATTGTACAATAACAGCTAAAACATCTGTTCATTTTGAATAACAAATATTTATGTCATTGTAAGCCTCATGCTTTGACCAAAAACAAATTATCCAAGTGATCAAACTGAGTTGCTCATACAGAATGGACTAAAAATGCAATTCAATTTAATATTTATTTTATTTTATTTTATTTTGGTGAACTGCTTGTGCTACGGATACCTTAACATGATGAGAGATGTGCTGTTACTTTTCTAAGCAAACAGATTTGTGATTTTAGCGATAAAATTCCCTAGACTTGCACTGTGAAGAGGAACCTGAGCTATAGAAGCCAGCAGTCGGTTGAAGTGTGAGATGTCTGTGTGTGGGTGTGTGTTTGCAGCCAGTAGATTTGTCTTCCAGTACACACTGCCCTCATTAGGCCATATGTGAATCCTAGTTCACAATTGTCTCAGGTGCTTTGGTGACAGTGAGAAATCTGTCAGCACCATCTAGTGGATTTGCCCTTTTATCTGCTCACGGCAAAGAACGAAATCAGTCATTTTGAACTGACACTTTGTCAGGGATCGACTTAAACCTTGATGAATGACTCTTGCTATTTTTATCACGTAATCAAACACTGATCGTAAACTTTTATTGAAACACGTGTGTTTCACAACTTTTTTAATTGCAGGACTGTCATGTAAATGTAATGTACATGATGAATGAATAAACATAGCCCAATTTTTTTTAGATAGTGTGTGTGTGTGTGTGTGTGCGCGCTTTAATTTCCCTTATTCACTTATTTTTGTCAAAGCATGTTGCTTTAAATCTAGTTTAGTCAACAATGGGTTGTTTACCTCCTCTCCATTGTTTTGGCGTCAGAGTGAAGGTCTAGTTTTACATCGGTCATGTTGTTCCCTGTCGGAAGGTTTTGGGAGTCACTGTGGCCACGTGTGGCTAAAAAAGGGGAAAGAATCTGAAATGCTGGTTGTTGTGCCGTCCGTACTCAATGCCAACAGATGGCTGGTTGTAAATCTGTCGCATTGGCACCTCGCTGGGAATTGGATGCTGGGACGCTTGTGTACAACAGGCTGTTTATGGCAGGCCATGCAGAGCATTACAAAACGACCACATAATATTATAGTGGAAAATAAGAAATAAGTGAGTTCTGAGATGATCAAAATCCCCTACAGTTTATTTATTTATTTTTTTAAAGAAAGTGTTGGTTAAGTACCTCTGAAGTCAATAATTTTATCCATTAAAACTAATCTTTGAACACCAAAATCAGAAAAGTTTTTTTCCTGAGACATTTTTTCCCATGCCTAGGTTGAATGTAACTCCACCCTTGCTTCATTTAGTATTCAAGTGTTCATGAATATGCTAATTGCCCCCCCCCCCCTCCCTCCACTCACGTGGCTCACAGATTCACTTCACCAACAAGCGGCACTTCTGTCGCACCGCGCTCCGTTTTACGGTAGAGATCCACTTGTCCGACACGACAGTCGCGTGTTGTCGCGACCAGTGTTGTGCAAGTTACTTCCAAACTGTAATACATTAGGTATTACTTGTTACTGTTATTTAAAAGTAATTCATTACCTTACAATATTACTGTCTCAGAATTGTAATGCGTTACATTACTCATGTATTACTTTTGAGTTACTTTCACCAAAATAACTAAGTAGAACTTAACTTTTGGGCTGTAACGATATGCAATATGAAACCGAAATCGCGATTCGCCACAAGACTCAGATCCACGAACCTACAGAATCGCGACACACCTCTTCCAACTCCAGCGTTATTCTCCTTACCGTCCAGATCCAATGCTGCCTTATCTTTAAATTAGGCTATTAGTATTATTTGAAGTTAACATTATAAAATAAGTAGACCTACACCACAAAACTAGTTGAGGATAAATTATTTAAAATTGGGGAAGTCCAGCATTATGGACATGACATTTGCAGATAAATTCTCAGAAAAATTCTCAGAAAATACATGTATTGAAACATATATAGGCTACTTCCTTAAAGGACTCCAGACATTAGACAAATATCAGTCTATGTTTTATTTTTAATATTAGGGAAAAGACACACATTCATGCGTGACAAAAAAATAGGAGGTAAAATATATTTTTTGTAATTTTGTTAATTGCACTGCGCAAATCGGATGAGGAAGGGTTGGCTCTCCAGTCTCCATAAAACTTAAAATATTCATTTTATTTTAGTTTTCGTGTTCGCATTTATGAGGAAAAAACAATGTTACAGACGCGATCGCTCTGAACTGGCACTAAAAGACTGCTTTAAAACTTTCACATCTGTTGCCTTTAAGAAGTAAAAGCAGACAATACACTGTAATACAACTGTAATACAAGCCTCACTGAACATGTAACGAGTAAAATATTACTGAAAATTGATTAGTATTGCCTTACACTACTGCGTTACAGCAAAAAGTAATATGTTACTGTAATGTATTACTTTTGTAATGCGTTACTCCCAACACTGGTCGCGACGCCTCCCCACATTTTTACTTTGATGGGCGTTCATCAAGTTTACTGCTATGGCTGTGGTTTTGAGCCAGCGGCCAGTCTAGAAAAGAGGACATGCAAGAGAGACTACCCCCCCCGTCTCCATAATGCTCTACTTCTATTGGATAGTCGCCGTGCGTTGAACGGAATTCATTTGCGTAAAGATGGGCATCGGCCAGCTTTTTGACGCACAGCATTTTTCCAAATGAAGCGCCACCCTCCCGGGATGCTTTGCGGGCGCGTTAAAGTCGCGTTACGTCACCCATAGGAATAAAGCGGAGCGCGGCGCGACAGAAGTGCTGCACGGACAAGTGGATCGCACCGTTATTCCTATGGGTGACGTCACGCGACTGTCACGTGACTGACGCCAGCAACACGCAGCAACAAAGCAACAAGATCCCATTCATTTCAATGGAACGCTGGCGACATCCGGCGACACGAGATACAGAAACCGTTGGCGACAGAATCAAGCGACAAGCGACAAAAATTGAGAATTTTCAGCTTTATGCAAATGAGAAGTGATTTTTGAGAGCGACAACCAATAGGAAAGAAGACTTTCAGTTGAGCTCACGTCACCCAGATAGCAAACTGACATTGAATCAACGGGGAAACATGACATCGAAACAACATTGATCTGACATTGTTTTGCTCATCGAATTAACGTTGAACCAACGTCAGACGCGTCATTCTTTCAAAACTAACGGAAAATCAACTTGAAATCAACGTTGTTTCAACGTTATGAAAGCAAACCGATTTTTGATTTTCATTTAGCTTTTTTCAGAATGCCGCGTCTGACGTTGGTTCAACGTTAATTCGATGAGCAAAACAATGCCAGATCAACGTTGTTTCGATGTCATGAGAGACGTCGTTTCCACGTTGATTCAATGTCAGTTTGCTGTCTGGGCACCGTCTCGAGTGCAGGCAAAACAGAACGAGTTCGAGGACGATTTCACTGTTTTATATGATTTGACTGTCACCACATACATGGATAACAAAATGATGCATGGAAAAGAAACTGTCGACAGTCTCAAGCTTGAACATGCTGTTTATTGACTCTGTTTTACACTGTAAAAAATAATCCTTTGAAAAAAAACGGTAAACTACTGGCAGATGTGGTTGTCAGCATCATACTTTAAAAATACGATGTGTTACTGCTGTAATGCAGTATAAAACTTTAATTTAACTGCTATATGCTCTAACACAAAAACAGTATATATAGTTACAGTATGATGCTGGCAACCACAGCTGCAAAGAGTTTACCGTTTTTTTACAGGATTATTTTTTACAGTGTAATTCTGTTAACACTTTACAAAAAGGTCTCTTTAACATTAGTTTAAGAATGAACTAACATGAACAATATATTTGTACAGCGTTTATTAACATTTGTGACTAGTTAATAAAACTCTTCATATAATTCAAAGTGCATTTACTAATTTTAACACATACATCTTTTGTGTAGACTACTAAAAGCAAAAAGTAAAGTCAAACAAAATCCATCTTCTGGAACATTTCTCATTTTGAAAAGCTCTGCATGCTCATTTAATTGTTTAGAATTATCAGCAAACTGTTAAACATAAAACAAATAATGATAACTGCAAAGGTAACATATAAAATATAATTTAAAAAATGTCATTTAATATTTAAATAATTGTTTATTATTGTTTTACTAATATAGGCGACATCCAGATTCATAATCTAAATAAACTGTGATGCGTACAGTTTTACACAACAGCGATTGCAAAAATATTATTTATAATATTAAAATTGTTAGGAGGACTAATTCTCAATAATCCTGCTAAACCACTGTTAGTGAAAACAGCTGTTTATTCATGTGTGCTTTTGACACAGAATTTGTAAAAAATAATATTTTCTCTGCAACTGAGAGCATCTGTCTTGTGTTTGAGGGTTGAGTTTGTGATTGGCTGGAAAGATTTCTCTCACTTTCCCCTCTGGTATTCAGTTCGCTGCTCGCTCGACCACTTGTGTTTGGGGTCGACCAGAATTTCCAAGTCCACGGTGTTCCCGTGTTATTGGGCTGCTTTTAAACTGTTGCCGACGGGTTGATCTTTTTCCTCCTGCAGGTTAAAGGTTCGACATTTCGCATGAATTTTATTTGACTGAAACCCTGAATTGAAATATGATATATTCTACCAAAGATAAAACTGTTAGATCATGCTTGTCATGCCGGAGAGTGAGTGGTGTATAGGGAACCTTTGAGCTGTGTTTATGGTCACTGTCGTTGTTTGTACAGTGACTGTACAATATGTTTTTAAGGTGTGGGAATGGCATATCTTGAGTTTTGATATTTGGGATATGGAAATTGGGCTATTTTTTTACACGGAGCTGGCAAACCTGGGGTCAACATATTTGAAACTGCTGAGTTTTAAGGTTCACTGGTCTTGAATTTAGATGAATTAATTATTTTTTTATTAGTAATTAAATATTGTTGAATTTAAATCAGAAATTTTGGATGGAATATCTTCATAAAATGCTTACATGAACCTGGATTGTATATTCGAATAAGTTTATTAAAACTTATAAAACTTAAGTTATATATACTTATTATAACTTACTTATTATTATATACTTATTAACTTATTTATAAAACTTTATTCGTGTTTGAATTTAATTAAATAATGAAGCTGTAAGCAAGATTTAATTTAATTTAATTAAATTTTATTAGAAATGAAATGTAGAAAAATATTCAGAGAAATTCATATAACTATACTTAAAACAATTTTTTAATTTCATTCAATTAAACGTGCCACCAATAGAAATTTAAATTCAAATTTAAATTTAAACTCAAATTTCTATTGGTGGTAAGTGTGAGATCTTGTTAATGGGTACTTTTACTTGTAATGTTTATTCTATGGTCCACGTTGGAAGAACATTTAATTTCACAGAAGGCTCTAATTTACTGATTTGATTTGAGTAAATAAATCCTCTATAAAGTTTTCTGAAATCAATTTGGTGCACAATTATACCAAAATTACAATATATTTTGACGATATTAAATTTGATATAAAACATAATATTTAAATTATTGTATAATAATAAAAGTACAGTATTTGTTTGTCACTAAGTTTAATGAAATTCTATTTGATGAATACGGCAATACAGTAAATTCCTCTGTGTGTTCATTCTTGACATCGAGATCACAATTTATGTTCAATATGAGACCTTTATTGAGACCTGCATCATTTTTTTTTAATAGTGTTTTTGTTTAGGAAATGTTTCTTATGAATATTGCAGCAACAATTCAATATAATTCAATTAGTGAATTTCCCACTAATACACTTGTATTGTATTTTATAATGTAAGCTAGCATATATATATATATATATATATATATATATATATATATACACACACACACACACACACAAGCACAAAGAGCATTTAAAATCTTAAAAACAGAATGATAAACAAATGTTTTTTTTAGTTGCCTACATGTATTTGTATATCATTACAGTATTACAGTACAAAGTCTATTACAAACTGAAAGACTGAAAAAACAACAACATTTTGCTCACAAAAAAACCCTTTTCAATGAACACAATCAAGCAAATGAAATAATGTATTTTTTTTTTATTGTTATTGCGTGATTATAACATGATCTATTTTCAGATATTGCCAGTAATTCTGTCCAACATTTGCGGCCAACTGTTGGACGTGTTTGCTGTTCTTTGTTAATATTCCCAATAGTTTATCAGATCTGTCAGGGCGTTGTGTTTTCTCCCACATGCTGTCAGCGCTTCAGTTTATCATGATAAGCAGGTGATACCACTCATCTGTCATTACAACTCACTGATGTTGCTAATTAAAAATGTGAAAACTAGGACACAGAAAGGGGACATGTGAAGTTCAGAGCCAGGTGGGCGTCCTGGCAAAGACAGAATGCTGTCAAACTAGGATCGCATTTAGGATTTAACCCTCGCACATTATCCCACAAACTCCTACGTGACTCCTGCAGGACATTTCTCCTGGATTTGGGTTGCTCATGTTTCACTTCGACTTAAATTTAATTCGGTTTTTAAGGTCCTACTGTGGTTTTCAACTTTCTTAAACTTGCGTGGTTTGCTTTTTTGTCGGGCAATCTAAAAATGAATTCTGTTTTTTATATTTAAATTAACTTTTACGTTTTTTATGTAAATTAATTATGATAAATTGATTAAAAGCTTTTTAACGTGAATATTTCAACCTGACTACATTAGGTTACACCAATAAAGGTCATTTTTAAGAGTCAGAACAGATTAAAAAAAATCCCCTTTATACCAATTAAAGATATAAAAAAAAGTTTTATTGCACAATCCGCAAGCTCATGATTAAGTACATTAATTTAGCTTTTGTACATGATAAATATTGTAGTTTATAGCTGTGTTGGGTCACAAGCTACTAATCATATATTCAACAGTGTAATTAAATAATGTTGGATTACTAATTTCTAAATCCTATATCAATTTTGACCAGTTCACCATTCAACACTGTAAAAAAAAAAAGAAAAATATATATATATATATATATATATATATATATATATATATATATATATATATATTCATGATTTGTAATCACAATTTTTGTCAAATCAACTTAAATAATTAATGTGGTTCAGATAACATAATATTTTTAGTTTTTGATGATTAAATCAATCTCCTTCATTGTATTAACTCCATTTTTCCATTTCAATGAACTTGGTTACTTAATTTTTTAAGTTAAACCAACAATATTTTTTCACAGTGTATGAAACTGCTCTTTTAAATCTTTCAAATAAATCATATAAAATTGCATAAATCCTTCTTGAACTGAGCAGAATTATGTTAAAGGAAGAAAGTCAAATAAAAAAACAAATTCGACATTAGATTTTGATGTTTAATCCACTATTGTTTATATAGAATTGTTCTATACAGTATTTCATGCAATTACTTAATTTTCAGTAACTTGAACTAAATTACAGAAAAATTAAGAAATGTTTTTTTACATGTGATATGTGATATTCCACCAATGTTACCACGTTGTAAAAAAATATTTTCATGATTTGTAATCACAACATTTTTTTCTTTTGTCAAATCAACTTAAATAATTTATGTGGTTCAGATAACACAATATTTACAGTTTCTGATGATTAAGTCAATCTCCTTCATTGTATTAACTCAATTTTTCCATTTCAATGAACTTGAAATTTTAAAGCAACCAGGTTACTTAATTTTTTGTTAAGTTAAACCAACAATATTTTTTTACAGTGCGTGTGTTTGGAGCAACAGAGTGTTTTAAAGACACCTCAGCTTCGCCAACGTAAAAAAACAAAAAAACAATATTGATAAATAAATCATCTTACACCTGTCAAGTCAATTTAATGTATCCTTGCTGAATGAAAGTGTCTGTTCAAATAGAATTGGGCTGTCCCCAAACATTTGAATGTAATAAAAGGCCCAATTATGTTATGTTGTTTTTCAAAAGTTTTTTTTTTAAATCAGCATATGGTGCCAAAATACCAAATTAGACCAAATTAAATCAAATCTTTGGATTGTTTTATTCTCCTACCTCATAACAAAGTTAAAAGTGTCTTACTGTAAAAAATAAAAGAGGTAAAAAAGTGAAAACTATTAAAAGTTCCACAATGGAAACAGTGTTTCACTGTAAAAAAATATATTTTCAAGATTTGTTATCACAACATTTTTTCTTTTGTCAAATCAACTTAAATAATTTATTTAGTTGAGATAATTTATTATTTTGAGTTTCTGATGATTAAATTAATCTTCTTCATTTTATTAACTCACTTTTTCCAATTCCATCAACTTAAAATTTTAAGGCAACCAGGTTACTTACTTTTTTAAGTTAAACCAACAATATTTTTTACGTTACGTTTTTCGTAGTAAACAATTACGTCTAATGAAAGTGTATTTGATGCATCGGATGGGGGGGCACGTCCCATTTTGGAATGGTTTCATCCATAAGGTGTTAGTTCACATAACGTCGCCCTCCCTGTTTTGCCTTCAGCCAGTTTTGCGCACATGTGACGCTGAACTATTCCAGGCACATTGGTGGAGCTCGTGTACATAGGGTCTGAGCAGAGCGAGGGAAGGGACTGAGCGAGGTAAGAGCCAGCGCCTGATAATGTGGTGACAGTGTGTTCTCTCAGATTATGAAGTGGCCGCCAAGTTTTAAAGTGATTTAAATCTGTGGCTGATGCATCTCAGGAGGATAATTTATTGTTTCCTCTGTGAATGCTTCAATGTTTTGGTGTGGCATTACAGGAGACCGGCGCGGTTGTACAGCGAGACAAAGATGCTTGTGGAATTTCAAAAGTGATTATTAGAAATGTAACGTTGAGTTGTTGTTCAGAGGTCTCAGAGCCAAGGTCATTGCAGTTGTTTTCTTTTTCTTTTGCGTTTAGTTTTTTTTTTTTTTTTTTTTTAATGATTTTTAGTTTTGGAAAATTCTATTAAACTGAAAAAACAAATTGATGTGGGAAATATAAAGCTGAATTGAAGTCAAAAACTGTATTTATTATAACTGAATCAAAAAGAAAATACGTATTTTTCAAAGTTGTGAATAAAACAAAGGCTTCTGGCATAGGATTTAATATTTTCCTTTTTCTACTTCAAAATGTACTTTATTTGGGGGAAATTTAAAGCAATTTCTGAGTTAAAATTGTTTCTACACCAAATGTTTTCATTTTATTTTATTTAGTTACACCAGTTAATAAAAAGACCAGACAATTATGAAACGCGTTTCCACTTTTATTTAACATAATTTATAATAAAATATAATAATTTAAGTGTTGAATGCTTGAAAAGGATTCTTATGGTCTTACAAAAAAAAAACTTTTTGGTAGTTTTGTTTTGTCATTTTTAATAATCAAAGCTACAAATTGCATTTGAAATACACACTGTACAAAAATTGCTGCCTTAAACTTTTTAAGTACAATCAACGTGGATGTTTAAGTTATTTGAACTTAAATGACATTAAACTAACTTAAACAATTTGTTGAATCTTGTATAACTTTTATTTATTATTATTTTGATGAGTTATAACTTCATAACTGAAGTCATAGTCTTGAGTCATAACTTATCGATCATATCATTTTTACAGTGATATTTATACATACAACATCATCATTATGAGTCTTTATATAAACACCAGTTAAGTTTTCTCTGAGAAAAACAAGTCAGTTGTGGTCATTAGGACATCCTTTTGCTGATCATTTGTAAGTTTACACTTTATGTAGATTTAAATCCGATGGAAAAAGAGAGCTTGTGCATACAGTGCATTACATGTGAGACACCTGATGCCCGTGTAAGCAGTAACTGAATATGGTACTGTACCCCTTACATTTGTCGGGAAAGACGGCTTCTGATTTATTCGTCAAAATGTTCATTAGTTATTCACGTTCAGGAGTATATTTAATGCACTTTCTGTTTCACTTGATTTTAAGCTAATACATGTACAGTAAATTATGCATAATTACAATAAACTAACACTAAACCAAACCCTTCCCCTAAATGTATACAGTTATTCCCCTAAAAGTGCAACTCAACCTTAAAATGTAAAGTGTAACTGCACTTTATATTATAGTTTGGACATTTTATTTCTACAGCAGCTTTTTGTTATATAACTAAACATATAGATTGTATAATCTATCTATAAATTGATTAAAAGTGGAAATTGTAAAAGTTCAATTGCAATTATTTTAGCATTAAATCACATTAATAGCCGAAAGGAGCATTAAATCAATTTTAGTGTAAAGTTGCCACAATGAGAACATTCAGTCTTTGATGCAGCAGAACATGGTCAGACACACCACAACATTTAATACATAAACCTACAATAAATAAAGTTAACTACTACAGTAAATACAGTGTCGTACAACATATCATTCTCTCTAATTAAAACAATAGCAATAAACCCATTCTAGATGCTTGCTTAATGAATATGTGATACTAATTAACATGCATGGTTATGCTTAAATATATTTGCAGGTGTTGTAGTTACTTTGTGGCTTTTCTTAATTCTCTCCTGTTTAAGGCGGTTCTGGTAAATGCAAATGTTTTTGGTATAGGCACAAAACTGCAGGGTTAGAATTTAGCAGATATTAATTACAAAATATAGCTGCGAGCAGCGATTGCGGGCCCAAGCCGGTGGCACCGCAACCCCGGTGCCTTCAGTTACCTAAGACAGACAGACAGATAGATAGATAGATAGATAGATAGATAGATAGATAGATAGATAGATAGATAGATAGATAGATAGATAGATAGATAGATAGATAGATAGATAGATAGATAGATAGATAGACAGACAGATATATATATGGATAGATAGATAGATAGATAGATAGATAGATAGATAGATAGATAGATAGATAGATAGATAGATAGATAGATAGATAGATAGATAGATAGACAGACAGATATATAGCTACATAGATAGACAGATATACAACAGACAAACAGACAGATATAGATATATAGATAGACAGACAGACAGACAGAGATAGACAGACAGATATATAGACAGACAGGTATATAGATAGACAGACAGACAGACAGATATATAGATATATAGATAGACAGACAGACAGAGATAGACAGACAGATATATAGATAGATAGACAGATATATAGATAGATAGACAGACAGAGATAGATAGACAGACAGATATATAGATAGACAGACAGACAGATATATAGATATATAGACAGACAGACAGACAGACAGAGACAGACAAATAGACAGATATATAGATAGACAGACAGACAGACAGACAGACAGATACTGTATATAGATAGATATTTACTCAATAATTCGTTGTTGAATGCAATAATGAATTCCTAACTCCAAACTTTTAAATGGTAGCATATGTATGTTTACATATATAATTAATTATCATAAATTTTTTGCTCTATTTTAATTATAGATCTCAATAACAGATTTCAGCCACTATGCTGTTTTAATGCACCCATAGGTGTTGCAGATGCACTGCTCTGTCTCTGAGTTATGATGTCATGCATATCCAGCCAATGAGGTTCAGCCCTTATAAACTGGAACAGTTGCTTTCAGGACATGTCCCATCATGAGGTCAGGGGGTGTGACCTCTCTTCTCTTGCCAATTTATCCGCGGATTAACTAGGAATACACACAGCTTGTTCCTTCCCACGGACCAGATTGGTGCAAAGACATTGTGCATCCACAATAGCGGATAATTATACTCTGCACATTTCCTGTCTTAAGACGGGCTTGTATTAATTGGTGAAGGGCATTTGACACCTGGATCCTCTGCTCATGCGAGACGACTCAAGTGCAGAAGCGAGCAGGCAGCTGTGAGAGCCATATTGGTTTTCGGGTGGTAGCCGAGCGTGCTGTGTTGTGTGTCACTGGTGTATTTTAGGCTTTTGAGTCATGAAGGTGGGACGATACTGGCGTTATGTCCAACAGTCCTCTTTGATATCACAGCCACGCTAAGGAAATAGCTGACGAAAACGTTTGTTTACACAGTTTTCGTCAATGATAATCAAGACAAATAATTTTGTTTAAAAAAATGGTTGACACAACAACAACACGAAAGTTTCACTGACTGCAACATATTAGCAATGCGCTAATGAAGAAAAAATATGGGCAAATGTGCTTGAGGTACTTAGGTGCTACTAACGTTACAGTGTTTTTGAAACCTAACCTCATTACGTTTGCATGCAAGATCATTTTATAGCATGCCAACCATAAAACTAGACTTTTTAAATCCATTGTTGGCTCAGTTTTTTCGCTCTTAATTGTGGTATGCTACAGTTGACCAGCTGTTGGGTCTCAAAGACCAGTTGTACCATAAAATCTAATTTATGTATGTTGTGTCTTTGCCCAAGATTTCCATTACAGTTTTGCATGCGGTTTCACATGCCAGGATATATTGTACTGGCGAATGTCTAGTAATGTGGTAATATACACCCATTTTTAAGTACCCGTTTACTGCCCTTTATACTGCTGCTACTGCTTATAGTAATAAAAGAAAAGAAATATATCTTTATCATGAACATCTTGTCCAGAAAGATGTGAAGTGCCTTTCAGGGCATAAGAAGCCAATTTCTACATGCTAACGTGCAAACAGCAATCAATTATTGAAATAATAAGTAGCATCTCTGTTTATTTGTGATCTGAGAAATAATATAAATTAATCACTAATTTAGCTTTAAGTGCATTTTTTGATAAAGACACGGTGCCTTTGGAAGCATAAGATGCTCTTGGCTACATGCTAACAATAAAACTTATATCGGTATGTTTATTTGTGATCTGAGAAATAATATTAATCACTAATTAAGCTTTAAGTGCATTTTTTGACAAAGACACTGTGCCTTTGGAAGTATAAGATGCTCTTGGCTACATGCTAACAACATTTAAACTAATATCTGTATGTTTATTTGTGATCTGAGAAATAATGTAAATTAATCACTAATTAAGCTTCAAGTGCATTTTTTGACAGAGACACGTTCCTTTGGAAGCATGAGACGCTCTTAGCTACATGCTAACAACAATTAAACTAATATCTGTATGTTTATTTGTGATCTGAGAAATAATATAAATTAATCACTAATTAAGTTTTAATTGCATTTTTTGATAAAGACACAGAGCCTTTGGATGCATACCCAGATACCAAACTGACATTGAATCAACGTGGAAACATGACATCGAAACAACGTTGATCTGACATTGTTTTGCTCATCGAATTTACGTTGAACCAACGTCAGACGCGTCATTCTTTCAAAACTAACGGAAAATCAACTTGAAATCAACATTGTTTCAACGTTATGAAAGCAAACCAATTTTCGATTTTCATTTAGCTTTGAAGAATGCCACGTCTGACGTTGGTTCAATGTTAATTCGATGAGCAAAACAATGCCAGATCACTGTTGTTTCGATGTCATGAGAGACGTCGTTTCCACGTTGATTTAATATCAGTTTGCTGTCTGGGTAAGATGCTCTTGGCTACATGCTAACATGCTAACAACAATTAAACTAATATCTGTATGTTTATTTGTGATCTGAGAAATAATATAAATGAATCACTAATTAAGCTTTAAGTGCATTTTTTGATAAAGACACAGAGCCTTTGGATACAGACCCAGATAGCAAACTGACATTGAATCAAGGTGGAAACATGACATCGAAACAACGTTGATCTGACATTGTTTTGCTCATCGAATTAACGTTGAACCATAGTCAGACGCGTCATTATTTCAAAAGTAACGGAAAATCAACTTGAAATCAACGTTGTTTCAACGTTATGAAAGCAAACCAATTTTCGATTTTCATTTAACTTTGAAGAATGCCGCGTCTGACGTTGGTTCAACGTTAATTCGATGAGCAAAATCAACGTTGTTTCGATGTCATGAGAGACGTCGTTTCCACGTTGATTCAATGTCAGTTTGCTGTCTGGGTAAGATGCTCTTGGCTACATGCTAACATGCTAACAACAATTAAACTAATATCTCTGTATGTTTATTTGTGATCTGAGAAATAAATTAATCACTAATTAAGCTTTAAGTAAATTTTTTGACAAAGACACCGTGTCTTTGGAAGCATGAAATGCTCTTAGCTACATGCTAACAGGTTAACAACAATTAAACTAATATCTGTATGTTTATTTGTGGTCTGAGAAACATTAAAGTAAATAAAATTTAAATTTAAATAAAACTTGACACTGTTAAGTTATTGTTCTCCCAAAGAAATGTTTAGTCTTTCTATAATCCGTGATAGAACTCTAGCAGTCGATTAGCCTTGTTTTGCTCCTGCTGCGTAGTGTCAATAGCCACTGTTGGAGCAGGACAGCACTCTGGAGCAACGTCACACAAACCCGTAATTTCACCAACATATGGACATTTTTTTCAAGATTGCACAATAGTCCCACAGAAATAAAGTTACAAAGTCACAAAAGAAAGAGGATACATAGCCTACATATTCAGTTGTGTCTGAATATTTGTATGTTTACATCAGATTTAGAAAGAATGATAATTTCTACAAATATTCCACATAAAAACATGACCGGGGGAGCTTTATTCCTCTCTCCAGCGACAGTCCCAATACAGTTATTATGTTTTCAGCCAGAGAAACAGAGGAAGCTTATGTAAAACTGGAGTTTCTTTATTTTAAAAAATAAAATTGCTTTTGTTAGCTGGTGTATGAAACCATCTGACTGAAAAAGACCGAGTTGGCCCGCTTTGGACCAGTATATTCGGCGGGCCAAATAAACCTGGCCGTTGGCCTCGAGGAAGCCCAGACAAGGCCCGTAACCCTCCATGAATATCAGGAGTGCTTGAAACAGATGTGGCCCTGTTGCCAATTACTCACTCCAACTCTATATTCGTTAGACTAATGCTTGAAATACTGAGGTACGTGTGCATTGGGTGTAGATATGTTGGTTTGTTCTCACATTTACTCTAGAGGTGTGTTCAAATAGCATATAGTGCCCTGTTAAGGACTTAAAAGTGTATTCAGCCAACTTATGTGAGACTCAAAATCAGGGTCAGAGTCACCTCAAATCACAAATGGAAGAAATCCATATCACTTCACGGGAAGTGGAGAGCTAAATTAACCCACACGTCATTGAACACTGTGAACTGGAACACAGCAATGGACTGTTTACATACAAATCTTTAAATAAACGTGTATTTGAGAAGAAAAAGAGCCTTTAATCTGATTATTTTGCGGTCTAAAGAAAGAAGGGATAACTTATTTAGAGCTGGTATTGATGTGTGAACTTTACGATCTGGAAAGGCTCCTGTAAGACCATGTCATAATCTTAAATGTCTCCAGAACTACTATGGAGAGGTGTTAATCCCCCCAAAAGATTCAGTTGCACAAATTCAGATTTGAAAGGATCGGAGGGCCTCCCCTTGTTCCAGTTGTTTCTTGACTGCTCATGCATGACATTGGTCTGTATTTGAAACACCAGAACACCTGAAATGTTGAAAGAATCTCCTTATTAGGGCCTGTACCTTTGAGAAACATTGTTGTTCCCTCTTTCTCAACTATTACAACTCTTCCTTGTGGCTTTGGCACTTATGTCAGCTTTTGGATTGGAGGGTGTGTGCTCAGCGAGTGCTATCAGGCTTGCACAGATATTTTGATTGATAGTAGTGCTTGCTAAATTTAGCAAGCATGTGAGCGCATTAATCAGTCCACTCAAACTGGGACAGGGAGGTCATAGTTTCTGTACTCATGTCTAGTCAGGAAGAATGTTTACCCAAAAAAATTCCATTTCAAAAGCTTTCGCTAAAATAGTGACCCATGTAACCATTTTTGGTTCCTGTAATGTTATGGGAACATTTCGTTTTTGGGTTTTAGAAAGTTCCTAGAACAGAGCTTTGAGGATTTTTTTGAGTTGCCAGAAAGGTTTTATGGAAATATTAACCAATTCCATCCTCTACGAAGTACGAACACACTGACCTGGAGTTGCCCATGGCTAGTACATTTTTTATTTTACTCGCCAGACTTTTTACATTAAATACATGAACAATACAAATAAAAAGACCGTTTTTAGTCACCTCTTGTTAAATTTGGTTGTGGAGGGTTGCAATTACTTCAAAATCAGAATCAAATGGTCTGGGGTGTTTGCTGATGCCTAGTTTTTACTGTGCACGTTTTCTGTGGCACATGGTCATTTAATTGACAAAATGTTATGTGTGTCTCCACAGTGCCTCAGGAGAAAAGCTTGAAAATAAGTCTGCTCCTCTGGGAGGCGCTCATGGTGGAGTGGGTCAGAACCTGCTGCTGAGTCCTGCAGGTCTTCAGCTGGCTCAGCTTCAGGCCCAGCTCACCCTTCACCGCCTTAAACTCGCCCAGACCACTAATACTGCAGCCGCAGCCTCCGTCCTAAACCAGGTCCTTTCCAATGTGGCCATGTCCCAGCCTCTCTTCAACCATCTTCGGGGTTCAAGTATGGCCCAGGCCCACGGCAGAGCCTTTCCGCCTCCTCCAATACCCTTCCCACCCCCAAATGCTGGCCTAGGACAACTGGTTGGGGGTGGCTTTAACCCAAATCCCACGGGGATCAGGCCCTCTGCCTACAGTGGGGTGTCCAATCAGAAAGCTAGTCAGCACAATGATTTTGGCAAAAAGGCTGGAACATATTCGACGGACACAGACCGACGCTTGCAATTTGGATATCTGGGAGGTACGTCACTGGTCGCTAATAAACCATGTGATGGAGGACAGTATGGTGGAGCCACTACACAACCCAGAAACAATGTCCACAGCAATTTTCAAAGAGACTTCTACTCCAAAGAAACCCCAGTACAACAAACTTGTTTCATAGGAGGAAGCAACGATCAGAATCTGGGATCTGTTTCTTCATCAGCCACTAAGGAGCAATGGAAAGGTCCGATCAACTTGGGGAAGATGGATATGGGTAAAGGACCAGGTCCTGGTGGTTGGGTACCACCCGGACCAGGGTTTGTGGGTCAGAGGGCAGAGTTGTATAACCCTGAGGAACCCACAGCGGATCCTAAGTTACACTCTACATGTGGACCAGGGACTGGCCCACCCATCGGGCGGCAAGGGGGATTTCAACAGCAGCCACAGGTTTCCCAGGGGGAAGAAGGGGTGACCTTGTCGTTACAACCCCACCAGTTCAATGACTATCATGGGACGACACCTTTACACCTACCCCATCAGTGCACCATTTGTGAAAAGAAGGTTTACAACTTGAAGGTGAGTAGATCTGACTTGTTGGTTGAGATCAAAATAAATGGACCATTCACACCAACTTCAAAGATAGATTAGCATTTGCACTGCAAATTCAATGTGGTCACATTTGTTTATGACTACTCTGAATGTTTATTGGATAAGAAACCATTTTGAATTCAGTTTACGCCTGTATTCAGCACTGTCCACTTGAGATCGAAACAACCAAGATTGGATCATAAACTGTTTTGGACTCACTGGATCCTGTTTAATGCAGAACATTGTGATTGTAAGAATACAAATCACACAAGAATTTATGCTAGGCTTTGAACTCTGCGCATGGACTTAAGGTACCATACCTACATAAGTCGATCCAGATGTCTCAGCTGCAGCATCCAGTATCCAGAATTGAGATCCAGTTGGTCTCGACTCTGGCAACTGTTTTCCCCAGCTACTTCTGCAGAAGAACTGAGAGTGTTTTCGTGATACTGGGCTAAAATGGGCTCATTTGTTACACTAGGGTGTAAATGCTTTTGTGGCAGCTGGCATGTGTCGAGTGGAGGCAGGTTTAGAAGGGGGGAGGACGCAGTTGTTCGGCAGGAGTTTGTCGTAATCGCATTCGTTCTCAACTCTTGCTTGCCCTTACTCTACAGTGAACTACTAGCTCTCTAATTGGTCCAGGTTGTGGCAACGCCTGGGGAATCTTTCGGTCTCATAGAGAAGGATGGTATTGAAGTCTGTCTGACAGGTGTATCGTGTTTGTGTGTGTATTTGTGTGTGTGTGTGTGCTGTTTTCAGGACTGGGACCAGCATGTGAAGGGCAAGTTACATCTGCAGAACTGTTCGCTTTACACTGAAAGGTGAGTACTGACGAAAATACCATGTTTCAACCTTCCTCAATTGATGTACTGGGCTGTTTTAAGTGTCTATCATGTTGATAAACCACCAACTCTGATGCATGGGTGGCTAATCGTTGCTAACCTGGTGTAGAAGCAAGATATTTTTAAAGGGCTTGTTTGTATGTGGTCTATTTTGATCCTTATTACCTACAGGTCATCGCCTGTGATACTCTTGTTAGGCGTTTTATGAGTACAACCAATCTCCATATTAAACACAGAGTTATTTTATAAAGAGTCTTCTTCCATATAGAGAGAGTTATGACTTGAATTTGAACGGTGTCATAAGATATAGTCAGACCAGATGCACTGGGATTTAGGATCTAAATGCAGTGCTGTCCCCCTCGCAGCCCGCCGCTCGGAGCAGTGCACTTTCCAGTGTCGTCTGAAGGATGTCTCAACATGGCATTGAGTAACACTATGGCATACACATCAGCTGCCAGTCAAGGTAAGTCAAATCTCCTAATTTGTCCCTCGATCTAAGTGCTGAAAATTCAGGAGATGGAAAACTCTGGGATGTGATTTTAGAGAGGACTCTATTTTTAGGGCTGTCACTTCAGTTGCGGGAAATGTGGAGTGTCTGCAGTCTGGCACACACTTGAGTGACGTGTGTTAACACCTTTTGTTTTTGTCAGAAACAACTGGAAAAAAAAAACTATTCACTCATCATTTTTTGTTTCACAAACTTTCTTTCTAAAAATAGCATCTTGTACTCATGGGGTGTAATCACAGTTTTGTCCAATATGTTGATCGCATTAGCATTAGCAAGAGCTTGTTACTGTCATGTGACCTACCAGCTTCAGTTGCATAGCTTCACTTCCATCAATCTTCTCCCGTGGCTTCAGGGGATAGTAAAGTGACCATCGAATGCCCACACTAGAATCTCGCCAGAAGTATAGATCATCCGGGGACTTTTTGCATGCTGTTTTTCCAATACTATGTTTATCGTACTGTTTATCGCATACTATTACTGTACGTTCACACCGCCGTCGACTTGAGCGTCAAAGAAGCTCTGGCCGCCCTGTCAAGGAGGCTTGTCAAAAAGTACGGGGAAGCTTTTTGACGCTTTAAACATGTCACAACATGAAATGTAATAAACAGAAAAATCAAGCAATACATTGTAGATACCTTTTATAATGACAGCATTTTTATAACCGTTTTGGTCACATTTGGTCAGGAAAAAAATAGTTAGCTATTATTATTATTATTTGCAGCCAAATCGGTGTCACCATGAGCAAATTAATTGCATTCCCGCTTTAAAATGAGCGTTCGTAAATATTTCAAATAAAAGTTGCGCTCGTGCGGTCCATAAGCAAACAACGTCATTTCATAAATGATACGAAACCTGTAGGAAACCCATCAACGGCGATTATTAGCTTCTCTTCCATTTACTCGAAATTAATGTTTTGGTCAGCACAGTCTCACCCCAAAAAGTCATATAACTGACGTTTTGGGACGTCTTTTGACCATACGTCAATATTCGCCTTTTTAGGGCCCCCTTAAACGTCGGTAGATGAGGTTATGGGATCCTAACTCTACCCCAGACCTAAACCTAACCCTAAACCTAACCCGTCACCTAACTGACGTTAAAGGTGAAGCGTCAGTTGTATGACGGCCCGGGATCGCCATCTACCGACGTTTAAGGGGGCCCTAAAAAGGCGAATATTGAAGTATGGTCAAAAGACGTCCCAAAACGTCAGTTATATGACTTTTTGGGATGAGAATGTGTTGTTTTGGTAGGAACGAAAGTTTACATTGTATATTTCTCGGGAATAAGCCAGCGTGAAGGACGTTTATATTCCGATTGGTTGCTGGCGTTTTGCCGCTGAACCGCGTCACAGCTCATTACCATAAAGTTGAGCTTCTTTCAACTTTCTGATTGACGCTCAAAACGCCCAAAACGCGACGGCGATGGATTTGACGCTCCTTGCAGCTGAGAAAAGCCAGCTTCCATTGGAAATGAATGACTTCCGGCCGCTTTGAAAGCTCAAGTCGGCGGCGGTTTTGAACGCACAGTAAGGAAGTAATCGCAGCAATGTGTGTTTTCGGTTATGCTAACGTTCTTTCATTTGCTTCAATGTCATATTTTTTTACTTCACATCATTTTCAAAAAATGATTTGGTTGCAAATGAAGTGGCTTTTATTTGGTTTTGTAGGCTAAAAAACACCAGCCCTAAATAAACTAAAATATTCCCTGCCCTATCAACACACATACAAAAATTCTTGAGTCAAACTATTTCATGGGGTCTGACTTTACAGTGGGTCCTCGAGTAAGGTGATGTGAACAACCAATGGTTGTTAAAAATAGACCTATCCCTCAAAATGTGTTATTTATAATTAATGTTTTGACATCTGTCCTGTTTTCTACAGATGTTTCAACTGGAAGCGCTTCATATTTGCCTGCCACAGCCATGTCATTTCCTCTCTCAGGGCCGGGATTTACTTCAGGAGTGAAGGTTAGTAATGGGGAAAGACCATTTAAAAGACATGGATTAAGACATAAATATGTAGTTAAACATTTAAATTCACATGCTATTTGGCGTTTGAGTGTTTCATTCTTTAATTCTGAGTGTTTGTTGGCCTATCTCATGGCATTGTTCTTTTAGCTCACAGGGTTTGTATAGAAGCCAAGAGTGTTGAGATACAGAGCATGGTATATTTTGGTCACACTATTTCAATGACTGACAGATTACTCAGTGCTTATTATATTATCTAACGGTTATTATTCAAAGGACTACTGAGCCATCTTTACAGCAAGAGCTCTTTAAGAACAGGTGCAAGTGATCAGTATTGTACAGCTCACTCGTTGCTTACTAGGAAAGGGTTTCATGTAAGCATGGTTCAGTAGCATCGATTGGGGATCGTTTTCGTTGTGAATATGCACATATGAACAGGGTCGACTGAGCAGTTGTTATGCGATCATGCTTTTGTAATGAGGTGGGAATGCACCAGGCTAGACTGTTCAGGTTCAGTGTAAAAACTGAACACTTGTTTTTGTTGTGCAAGGACTTTATTTAGCTGTGGGATCAGCCTCCAAAATTAACATTTTGCCAGACCTGCCAGTGCTGAGTGATTTGAAAAAAAATCTACCACCCATAAATAATACAAAGCACAGTTTAACTATGTTTCTTAAACACTATTGTATATTATTGCATTTTTTTTTTCTGCGCATATATGCAAAAATCCCCCCAAAAAACACGTTCTGTCAATTGTAGCAACATATTGCAGCAAGCTTTTTTGTGACTTGGATTTCGGTTACTCAATAGAAGAACTTCTCGCCACTTAAAGATGATTTGTTTTTATTTTTTTTATATTGGCTTTCTAGCAAATAAAATCTGATGCTAAATTTTTCACAGATTTTTTTAATTTTTTTTAGAAGACGGGCTACTGATATGAATCTCAAACATCTTCCGACTGTAGTCGCTTGCACTGTATTTAGTGTAATTGTAATTAGCGAATGTTACAAATTAACAGAACCTTTTTTAAATATAATCTTACAACTTAAGAATTAATTTCTGATTCATTCATTCATTTTAATACTGTCTCACTTAAAAAACACACACACAAAAACAAGAATAATAGTTACTTGTATTTATATGTGAGTTCAGTGTACAGTAGTAAACCAAAGCAGGGCCATTTTGAGGTGAAGGAGTGGAGGCAGAGATAAACAGAAAGCAAGTTTCCAAGAGAGAAACACTGTTACAGCATTTGCAGATAACAACAGTGTATGACTTTATCATCGAAACGACATTTTTAATCATTCCTTGGTTAGGAATAAGTGTTTTTTCTAAGTGCAATGCATTATAACACGCCTCTTAAAGGGACACTCCACCCAAAAATGAAAATTCTGTCATCATCATTTACTCACCCTCAAGTTGTTGCAAACCTGCATGAGTTTCTTTCTTCTGCTGAACACGAAGGAAGATATTTTGTAGAACGATTGCAACTTTGGCACCATTGACTTCCATAGTATTTTTTTTTTCTACAATCGTTCTTTAAAACATCTTCCTTTGAGTTCAGCAGAGGAAAGAAACTCATACAGGTTTACAACCACTTGAGGGTGAGTAAATGATGACTGAATTTTCATTTTTGGGTGGAGTATCCCTTTAATATACAGTATGATATGTTTTATGTGTCTAACGCATTTTACTCTTTGAAGATGTACACTGTTATTCGAACGTTTTGGGTCAGTTGGATTTTTAGATGTTATTGAAATAAGTCTCACGAAGGATGCATGTATTGGACCAAACATACTGCAAAATTGTGATATATTATTACTATTTATTAGGGCTGTCAAACTATTAATCGCGATTAATCGCATCCAAAATAGAAGTTTGTGTTTACATAATATGGGTGCACTGTGTATTATTATTTTCTATTATTTTGCTTGTATATATTTATTTATTTATTTAAGAAATATTTTCATGTATATACTGTATATAGATTTATATATAATTTATATTATATATAAATATACATATAAATAATGTTTTTTTCTTAATTATACATGCATGTGTGTGTATTTATATATATACACAAAATAATTATACACAGTGCACCCACATATATTGTGTAAACACAAGCTTTTATTTTGGATGCGATTAATCGTGATTAATCGTTTGACAGCCCTACTGTATTTATTACTGTTTTTTTATTTGAATATATTTTAAAATGTAATTTATTAAGGGATCTCAAAGCTGTATTTTCAGCATCTTTACTCCAGTCTTCAGTGTCACATGATCCTTCAGAAATCAGTCTAATATGAGGATTTGCATTTATTATCACTGTTGCAAACAGTTGTGATGCTTCATATTTTTCTTGATAAATAGGAAGTTCAAAAGAACAGTATCTTTTATATCAATTTAAAAGTCTTTACTGGCACTTTTGATCAATTTAAAGAAAGCTTGCTGAATAAAAGCATTCATTTCTTTTTTTTTTTAAATCTTACTGAACCTAAACTTTTGAACATTACACTGTAGAAATTTTTTTTTCAAGATTTTTTTATTACAACATTTTTTCTTTTGTCAAATCAACTTAAATAATTTATTTAGTTGAGATAACTTATTATTTTGAGTTTCTGATAATTTAATCTCATTCATTGTATTAACTCACTTTTTCCATTTTTAGGCAACCAGGTTACTTACTTTTTTTAAGTTAAACCAACAATATTTTTTTACAGTGCAGATGATAGGTACATAATATTATAATAGATTATAACTGTGGCTACAATTACAGACATATATTCATTGTTATAATGCATTTCTTCTACATTACTCTTGTCATCGGTGTATCTTCGGACAGTCTATTTTTTATTTCTTCTGTCATGCCCGTTCTTTGTTTGCGTGTAGTGTAGTAATGCGAGTAGCACTGTGACGGGCGGCTGTTTGCGTGTCCCGAGTGCGACTGATGGATCCTCACATATGGACGGCGTGAAGCATTGTTTTGGATTAGATGCTCTGACCTTGCGCAGACGTCAAACCACCTATAATTGAAACCATGTCCTGTGCAGGATGGTATTTAATGCACTTGCCAGCTTGTGGATTCAGAGACTTGCACAAAGATTCTTTATGCTGGTCGTTTTAGCCAAGTTATTTATGATTTAGTCCACTGGAGAAGCGAGTGGTTAATGTTAGCTCCTATAAAACCCACCTGTTGTACTGCAGCTATACGTTGGTGGCGCTTTAATAACTCTTCGTTTTTTTTTTAGCTTAGGATGCAGAAACTCTTTTCAGTTTAAAAAATCAGTCCACAAAGAAAGGGTGTTGTATTTTAGGCATCGACAGATCAAACCGTCTGTCCGAGTAATCAAGATGTGTGGGCTGCTCCTGGATTCTTTGGAGGCCCTGAGGCTGGGAATTCGATTTCAGCCCACAGAATCGAAACCTGATCCTTGGGGATAAAGGATTTCTGACGGGAGGAATGCCAGGAGATCTGTGAAATTCAGAAAGTGCATGCTCTAAGTTTCAGATGAAGGCTTCAGGGCTTGTGTAAAGCAGTTTAAACCCTCTCTAGATAAGCAAACAGATGAGAATGCATTTGTCACATGATATGGTGCACTGGATCTCCGAAGAGCTTGTCTTTCGTTCTACTAATTTATGATGTGTTCATGACAAATCGCATTGTGTCTCAGTCGACATGCGTATTACAGCACTATGTATTCCACTGCAATCTCTTACAGTTACATAAAAAGATGTAATCAGATTGCCAATACATTATTGTTTGTTTTCAAACCATTGCGATGACAACAGCTGAAAAATATCATTTTACTGGTAACACTGAACACATCATACCCAGATAGCACAAGTGTATTTGATGTAATATTTACGTCTGGAAGACGTATTTTTAAGAGTGTTTGCTCATCTGCAATACGTCTATAGGACATTACCTGTCAGATGTCAAACAGACGTCTTTAAGATTATTTAGATTGCATGTTAAACTGACATTTTCTGAACATCTATTTGACATCTGACAGGAAACGTCCTATAGACATATTGCAGATCAGCAAACACTCTTAAAAATACGTCTTCCAGATGTAAATATTACATCAAATTGGGTTTTGTGCTATCTCATCACCCCAGATAGCACAAGTGTATTTGATGTAATATTTACGTCTGGAAGATGTATTTTTAAGAGTGTTTCCTCATCTGCAATACGTCTATAGGACGTCTCAGATGTCAAATAGACGTTTAGAAGATGTCTCTAAGATGTAATGATTTAGAATGCATGTTAAACTGACATCTTCTAAACGTCTATTTGACATCTGACAGGAGATGTCCTATAGACGTATTGCAGATGAGCAAACACTCTTAAAATTACGTCTTCCAGATGTAAATATTACATCAAATAGGGTTTTGTGCTATCTCATCACCCCAGATAGCACAAGTGTATTTGATGTAATATTTACGTCTGGAAGATGTATTTTTAAGAGTGTTTGCTCATCTGCAACACGTCTATAGGACGTCTCAGATGTCAAATAGACGTTTAGAAGATGTCTCTAAGATGTAATGATTTAGAATGCATGTTAAACTGACATCTTCTAAACGTCTATTTGACATCTGACAGGAGACGTCCTATAGACATATTGCAGATGAGCAAACACTCTTAAAATTACGTCTTCCAGATGTAAATATTACATCAAATAGGGTTTTGTGCTATCTCATCACCCCAGATAGCACAAGTGTATTTGATGTAATATTTATGTCTGGAAGATGTATTTTTAAGAGTGTTTGCTCATCTGCAACACGTCTATAGGACGTCTCAGATGTCAAATAGACGTTTAGAAGATGTCTCTAAGATGTAATGATTTAGAATGCATGTTAAACTGACATCTTATAAACGTCTATTTGACATCTGACAGGAGACGTCCTATAGACGTATTGCAGATGAGCAAACACTCTTAAAATTACGTCTTCCAGATGTAAATATTACATCAAATAGGGTTTTGTGCTATCTCATCACCCCAGATAGCACAAGTGTATTTGATGTAATATTTACGTCTGGAAGATGTATTTTTAAGAGTGTTTGCTCATCTGCAACACGTCTATAGGACGTCTCAGATGTCAAATAGACGTTTAGAAGATGTCTCTAAGATGTAATGATTTAGAATGCATGTTAAACTGACATCTTCTAAACGTCTATTTGACATCTGACAGGAGATGTCCTATAGACGTATTGCAGATGAGCAAACACTCTTAAAATTACGTCTTCCAGATGTAAATATTACATCAAATAGGGTTTTGTGCTATCTGAGTGTAAATCATTAACGTTACATCTTAAAGTCATCTTCTAAACGTCTATTTGACATTTGACAGGAATTGTCCTATAGACGTATTGCAGATGAGCAAACACTCTTAAAAATACGTCTATTTGACATCTAAAAGGCTGTGCTATCTGGGTAAATGTTACATACTGCCCCTAATAGCACATGTACATCACCCCAGAGTGTATTTGATGTAATATTTACGTCTGGAAGATGTATTTTTAAGAGTGTTTGCTCATCTGCAATACGTCTATAGGACGTCTCCTGTCAGATGTCAAATAGACGTTTATAAGATGTCAGTTTAACATGCATTCTAAATCATTACAGCTTAAAGACATCCTCTAAACGTCTATTTGACATCTGACAGGAGACGTCCTATAGACGTATTGCAGATGAGCAAACACTCTTAAAATTACGTCTTCCAGATGTAAATATTACATCAAATAGGGTTTTGTGCTATCTCATCACCCCAGATAGCACAAGTGTATTTGATGTAATATTTACGTCTGGAAGATGTATTTTTAAGAGTGTTTGCTCATCTGCAACACGTCTATAGGACGTCTCAGATGTCAAATAGACGTTTAGAAGATGTCTCTAAGATGTAATGATTTAGAATGCATGTTAAACTGACATCTTATAAACGTCTATTTGACATCTGACAGGAGACGTCCTATAGACGTATTGCAGATGAGCAAACACTCTTAAAATTACGTCTTCCAGATGTAAATATTACATCAAATAGGGTTTTGTGCTATCTCATCACCCCAGATAGCACAAGTGTATTTGATGTAATATTTATGTCTGGAAGATGTATTTTTAAGAGTGTTTGCTCATCTGCAACACGTCTATAGGACGTCTCAGATGTCAAATAGACGTTTAGAAGATGTCTCTAAGATGTAATGATTTAGAATGCATGTTAAACTGACATCTTCTAAACGTCTATTTGACATTTGACAGGAATTGTCCTATAGACGTATTGCAGATGAGCAAACACTCTTAAAAATACGTCTATTTGACATCTAAAAGGCTGTGCTATCTGGGTAAATGTTACATACTGCCCCTAATAGCACATGTACATCACCCCAGAGTGTATTTGATGTAATATTTACGTCTGGAAGATGTATTTTTAAGAGTGTTTGCTCATCTGCAATACGTCTATAGGACGTCTCCTGTCAGATGTCAAATAGACGTTTAGAAGATGTCTTTAAGCTGTAATGATTTAGAATGCATGTTAAACTGACATCTTCTAAACGTCTATTTGACATCTGACAGGAGACGTCCTATAGACGTATTGCAGATGAGCAAACACTCTTAAAATTACCTCTTCCAGATGTAAATATTACATCAAATAGGCTTGTGCTATCTGGGACAGAGATGTCTATTTGATCTGTGTGTTTACATCTGGAAGATGTATTTTTTAGAGTGTTTGCTCATCTGCAATACGTCTATAGGACGTTTCCTGTCAGATGTCAAATAGACGTTTAGAAGATGTCTTTAAGATGTAATGATTTAGAATGTATGTTAAACTGACATCTTAAAGATGTCTATCAGATGTTAGTAAACAGCAGATGCTTTCCAGATAATGATCTTTAATAGACGTCTTACAGACGTACGTGTGCTATCTGTGGAAACATTAATCTGTTTTCTCTCTTTGTTTGGAATATGCCAGTGTTGTTGTTGTTGTTGTTGTAGTTTTGCCATTCAGAAGACATTTAATTAATGGTTATCTAGTTTATAATTAATATCTATTGTCTTTATTTGCATATGTGACTTTAACCTTTTAAATGTTTTGCCAATCATTATTACATTTTCGGGTCTTTAGCCATATTCGGAAAATATTTTCAAAGCTGAAGAGAGTAACTTTTTGTGGGGTTAAAATGCTTTATCATAACTTAAAAGCACTGTGAAAACTTTACACTAAGGTTACATTTATTAAAAATGTTAAAACAGCTATTATATTTATAATTCTTAAAAAAACATTTATTAATCTTAGTGGATACCAATATTATTTATTGAACCTGCGCTAGCATGAACTAACAACAGTTGTATTCGTATTTCCTACGTTAACAAAGATTATTAAATACTGTAGCTAATATTTTGCTCATTGTTACTAATGGTGTTCCCAAAGCATTTTTGTTTCTTGAAATAAAAATAAACGTTAATTTATTTCAGCTAGTTGTCAAGGCAACATTTCTCGTTTTCATTTAGTTTAACGTGATTTACTAAAAATAACTAAAACTGAAATGAAACCGCAAGAATACTAAAACTTGAGCTAAACTTGAAAATATAAATATAATATGGGTTTAAAAAATGAATACTTAATTATGCAATACTAAAATAAAGCTGCAACTTAATATGCGGAGACATATTTACGCGATTAGTTGGTTAATTTTATGTTAAAATCGTTATTGTTTATATTGGATGCTCAAAATATTGATTTGTTTGAGAATCCCATGTCAACACTGACTCGACCAATGGCGTTACTTTGGGGCGGAGCAACCTGTTTGGCCAACCAATGACAGACAGAAGGAGGTGTTTAGGGGAAACCTGTCTGAAGATGTTCTTCTTTTTTGCACTTCTCTCTAATTATGAGATTCTGTCTGTCTCTGCTTTGAATTTTACTTGCTTTGGTTGACCAAAATCTTTTGAGGGCAGTCGTTGCCAGCCAATCAGGAGCAGCCAGAGCCCCTCAGGGTTTCACTGCCACTGTCCCAGCACACAGAAGCCCTTCAGAGTTACGTTCTAACTTAAATAGCATATAGCTAAGGCATAAACAGCCTGTTTGGGGGGCTATTTTGGTATGTGTTCATGGAAGTAGTCCTTTTTGGCACATTTGGGCAAAGGGAAAGTCTGACAGGATGTCCAGATTAACATTGATTTACGGGCGTTTTGTCTCGGCTTTGAGATCCGGTCTGAGTCTGATGGTTGAATCATTTACAGGAACTTCACAAGTTTCACTACTTTGATTCTCACAGCCAGCAGTCACGATCATTAATCGCTTCTCACGCACTCTGCAGATCTCTGTGGTCCTTCCACTATAATACTGTTTGTAAATTGCAGTGTTAACACTGACCCTGCGCTGATGTGGACCGAGCGCCCCTCACACTTGCTGCTGTCAATCAAACACCCTGTATACATCACACCTCACTAGCTTATTACTGAGACAAAATTTTAATAATAACATAACTTAATTCTTTTTAGACATTTTTAGTATTTACTGTAGATTGTGCTATACAGGTATAAAAAGATAATGTGAAAATGGAATTTTTAAATATTGTTTGTAGAATGTGATGATGAGCAAAATATAGAAATATTTATGTACATTTTTATTTTAGATTGTGGTATATGCTACTGTAAAATTGTGGCATCAATGTATTTTACACAAAAATATTAAGCAGCACAATTTTTTTAATAGTAATAATAAATGTTTCTTGAGTATCAAATCCTCATATAAAAGTGATTTCTGAAGGATCATGTGACACTGAAGACTGGAGTAATGATGCTGAAAATACAGCTTTGATCACAGGAATAATTTATATTTTACAATATATTCAAATAGAACAGTAATAAATAGTAATTATATTTTACTATTTTGCTGTTTTTGCTGTATTTTTGGTCAAATAAATGCAGCCGTATAGTGAGCATAAGAGACTTAAAAAAAAAATTTTTGAATCTTACCGACCCCAAACTTTTGAACGATAATGTATATGTATATATATATATATATATATATTTACATTTTAGATCCCTTCTAGAATCTTTAAATTATGGTATAATAATAATTATTATTACATTTATTATATCTATTTTAGATATTTTTTTGAGTCTTGTGTTTTTTGTACTAGGTTTAATTTTGGTGGTAACATTTTTTTTTTTTTTTTTTTTTACATATTAGAGAGATTTTCTGTAGTTTTTAATACATGGAATGTAATTTCGATTATCCAAATTTCTATTTGTTTAATGAGTTTTTTAATTAATTTAAGATTTTTGGTATTTTACAATGGATTAATTAGCTAAATTTAGTTATTTTAATTTAATTTCAAAGAATAAATTAAAACATGAGGTTAATTTTTATGAGACGTTTATGATATCCCACATTGATATCTCAGGTTTAAGTTTCCAGTGCGCTTATGCTTTTAAATGATAAATCCCATCCTGCTGGTGTACGTGCAGACCCTCGCCTGCTCCACCAGTATTACCAGTAGGGGGTGTTAGTGAGCACAGCAGGGGCCAGGTGTTTTTTAACAAACTGTTTCAGGTTTGTTTCAAAAAGATCACACATTTACTGCTAGCCACAAATATGTTTGTATCACATGATGTGTTCAAATGCTCTTAAACATTTCCCACATTGTTGATCAGATGAACAAGTGTGGATAATCTAAGGGACTGTATGTTTAACTGCTTCCCATCCTCTCTCAGTTTCTTCAGCGTAAGGCGTGTCCTGGGCGCGTGGTCCACATCTGTAATCTCCCAGAAGGCAGCTGCACGGAAAATGATGTCATCAACTTGGGGCTGCCTTTCGGCAATGTGACCAACTACATCCTCATGCGCTCGACGCATCAGGTATGACTCAGCTTTCGAGTTGGGCAGAACCTCATTTCACCAAATACAACATGTTCCTGCATCAATGTCTTCCAATTAACCAATCAGATTTGATGGACAAGTTTAAAGTTTATGCCAAGTTTAGACTTACAAGCCTTGACAAAGGCTACTTGTGCCGAAACGTTGGTAATAATAAAATGTGCTCACGACTGTGTGCAGTTATATTCTCTTTACGCATTACGTTTAGACTTACAACCAGGGTTAGGTGGTTCTTCATCAGTGTTTGGATTATATTTTCGGACGGACAGGATTGTTGTTGTATAAAATTGTTGTAGGATTGTTGTATAAAATAAATAAATATGTCGACCCAGGAAAGTGTCAAACTCAATAAAGATCAGGATCCAGATTTGGACTATCCTCTTTGGAAAATCTTGTTTACACCACAGAATAAAAACTAAAAAAGTAATTGCGACTTTTTCTCTCACTATTCTCACTTTTTTTCTCTGAACTGCGTGATATAAACTCATAATTGTGAGATATACAGTCTTTTTTTTCTCACAATTGTGAGTTTATATCTATAATAATTGTGAGAAAATATGTTTATAACATGCAATTTTGTTATAAAATCAGGATTGTGAGGTATGAAGTCAGAATTGCGAGTTTATATCTTACAATTCTGACCTAAAAACTCACAATTGTAAGTTTATATCACATATTTCTGAGAAAAAGACAGAATTCTGACTTTATAACTCGCAATTCTGACTTAAAACTCACAATTGTAAATTTATATTATGTATTTCTGAGAAAAAGTCAGAATTGCGAGTTTATATCTTGCAATTCTGACTTTATAACTCGCAATTCTGACTTAAAACTCACAATTGTAAGTTTATATCACTTATGTCTGAGAAAAAGTCAGAAACGTGGGATAAACTTGCAATTGCGAGGAAAAAAAGTCAGAATTGCGAGTTTATATCTTGCAATTCTGACTTTATAACTCGCAATTCTGACTTAAAACTCACAATTGTAAGTTTATATTATGTATTTCTGAGAAAAAGTCAGAATTGCGAGTTTATATCTTGCAATTCTGACTTTATAACTCGCAATTCGGACTTTATAACTCGCCATTCTGACTTAAAACTCACAATTGTAAGTTTATATCACGTATGTCTGAGAAAAAGTCAGAAACGTGAGATAAACTTGCAATTGCGAGAAAAAAAAAAGTCAGAATTGCGAGTTTATATCTTGCAATTCTGACTTTATAACTCACAATTCTGACTTAAAAACTCACAATTGTAAGTGTATATCACAAATTTCGGAGAAAAAGTCAGAATTGTGAGACATAAAGTCACACTTACCTTTTTTTTAATTCAGTGGCGGAAACAAGCTTCCATACTTTTGAGTGAAACGGCTTCTCGAACAAGAATAAATGTAGGGCGGGGCCTGATTTTGTCAATGGGGAACTGATTGGATGGTTGTGGTTTGCCATTGGTTGATCTCATGTGAGTGACAGGTGGCCCCGCCCTCACGCCAGTAAACGCATCATCAGAGAAGAAAAGAGATGAGCTGTATGAGGGAGAAGATAATATTTTTTATTAAAGATTATGAGGGCACGTTAATATATTCCATACAATTTTTTGAAGTTTAAGTTTTTATTTCATGGTGACTTAAAACTTTTACATAACGTTAAATAACTGTTATACCTGTTATTTGACACTAAGATAGCAGTGTCCTGAGTTGATTTATTGTACAGTTTGTTTGTTGTAAATACTGCCAAGCTGCAGAAATAGATTTAGGCAAGCAATTTATGTACTTACTCTTTAAACCCTGACACCGATGATGTCTCCATCACCCCGATTCGTTAATCACGTTTGATTGACTTTTTGATTGGCGCTGTTAGTACCAACTGGATCCCATTCTGGGTCCAGTGCCAAGTTTGACATGTGCCTGAAATGCCTGGCATTGAATCGATCTTGTAACTGTCTTAAAGATTTATTACGCAATTAAAAAGAATATCTTAAAAGATCTGTTCGGATCCCATTTGACAGATTTTATGTTTCTGTCAGGCTTTTCTTGAAATGGCGTACGTGGAGGCGGCTCAGGCCATGGTTCAGTATTACCAGCTGCAGCCGGCCACAATCAACGCACACAAACTCCTGATCCGCATGTCCAAGAGATACAAGGAGCTGCAGCTCAAGGTACGTGTCGTCTCGCCTCATCGTCGTCACGTGACTCCAACAAACCCGGCTCAATAGTGTTTTGCTTTCTGATCCAGAAACCAGGGAAAGATGTCGACTCAATCATCCATGACATCAATTCCCAGAGAGAGCGAGATGAGGTGCAGGAGGCTGACAGGTGAGGATGTTTTATAAGGACTCTAAACTACATTTATTCAAAGAATACATTTCACTATGATAATGTGTCTGTATGTCACATTCCCCCCCCCCCCCCCCCCCCCCAAAAAATGTGCTCTGCTCTGGGCCAGGTTCAGTTCTTCATGGCTAAATTAGTGGCGTCTGACCAAGTAATGAATGTAGCTTTACAGCTCCCCCTGTTGGTGAACATAATCACTACGACTGCTCTGGGAACCAGCAGGCTATGATGGTTAGGCTTTTTTGCTGTGTATTTACTGGTGTTTTGAACATGCTGTAAAACGGGGACAGTCCTGGGTTTCAGTTGTCTTGTCCTCTGAAAAAACCGGGGCGTCTAATCACCCTAACATAAGACCAAGAAAGTGAAAGTGAGAGTACATTTGTGTTTTTAAAAAGATTTTTCTTTATCATTGTCTCAAATCCGCTGCTGGTTTGTGTAGGTACCTTCCAGAACGTGCAAGATCTCGCAGCCCAATCAGTCGTTCTCTGAGTCCGCGCTCCCACAGTCCGAGCTTCACTTCATGTAGTTCTGCACACAGTCCCCCGCGGCCTGACTGGAGCAACGGCATGGGGCCGCGCCGGGCCTCTTGGGACTGGACGTCCCATTCCCGAGGTGACGAGGACCCCCGTGAGAGAGACGACTGGAGGAACGACAAAGAGGAGAGAGCCAACGGGTGGCTGTCTGAGCGCAGGAAACCCTACCTTAAAACCGGGGACCGGATCAGCCCGCGGATGGGGCACGGGGACGAGCGGGGGAGGGACTGGTACCCCCGCGGGAGTCCTCTGGGTTCCTCCTTCTCCTCCTACCACTCCATAGATGACTTTTACAAGAAAGACTCACTGTACAAGACTGATAAACAGAGCAGGCCGCAACATCACAGACACGAAGGGAAAACTAAGAGACGGGACGGTGGAGACTATCACAGGCCGAGACACTCGGAGTCAGACGTGACGGACGACATCGGCTCCAACCGGATAGATGAAGACCGAGGACGCAGCAAGAGGTCGAGCCGAAGACGAGAGGAGGACGAGAAAGAGTCCCAAAATAAGGCACGTCCTACACTTTTCACAGCATTTTAAGAACAACTGTAACACAACTACGTATAATGTGTCACTGAATTTGAAATCACACACTTTAGATACACACATCATTTAGATCATGTATTTTATAAAACATGTTATTAATAATAAAATATTTATTTTAAATATTACACACTCTTTCAAATATATGAACTTTAAAACTAGGGCTGTCAAACGATTAATCGCGATTAATCGCATCCCCAAATAAAAGTTTGTGTTTACATAATATAGGCTATGTGGGTGCACTGTGTATAATTATTTTGTATATATAAATACACACACATGCTTGTATATATTTAAGAAATATTTTCATATATATACTGTATATAGATTTATATACAATTTATATTATATGTAAATGTAAATTTTTTTTAAGTAAATTATATTTTTTTCTTAAACATACATGCATGTGTGTGTATGTATATATATATATATATATATACAAATAATTATACTCAGTACACACACATATATTATGTAAACACAAACTTTTATTTTGGATGTTATTAATCGCGATTAATCGTTTGACAGTCCTATTTAAAACTCTTTAAATATACTGCTTTATTAAACAATATTTCAACTCCAAATCCAGAAAAGTTGGGATAAACTTGATCTGATATAGACTTCCACCAATGTTTCGTTGTCACATTTTTAACCCTAAGAGTTACAAATGGCAAGTATGTATTAGTGGATGCATGTGGTGCGTTACTGACCTTCATGACCCAAGGCACAGTTGTCTTTACATGTCTTGTACAGCTGTCGTGAGAACGGCAAAGGAAAAATTCATATAGATTACGAATGAGGATTGCATGAAGATCAAATGAATATATTATAAAACAATTGCATATTTATTCTGTGGAAGCTGGCCTAAATGAATAAACACAGAGTCAGACCTTTCTGATACCAACTAGACATTTGCTTGTAACACTAATACCAGAATAGATTAAATAGATTTAAGAAAACTATGATTCCCTATATAATTCTTTGTTATATATTAAAAGGAGTGGAACGTAAATGATCCACTTCAAGACAATATTTGAATAACACTGCTTTTTTAATGTATTACAGAAAGAAGAACATAGAGCAAAAGAAAGATCAGTGTCTCCTCATAACAGCAAACCTGCAGAGTCCTCAAAGTGTGAAAGTGAGGTAAACACACACATTCACATAGACATAAACAGTGTGCCGCGTTTCAATTACGGTATGCCTGTATTTATTTCTTCCGTAAAATTACGTTGCTAAAATTAATAAATATAATAAAAAGTTGTGATTGGCATTTCATAAATGTCTAGCTTGAGCAGGAAAGTAACCAAGCAACATATACAGGGTTTGATGTTAACACCCGCCAACCTGCAAAATGCAGGTCGATTTCAGCAGTGGCGTGTAACGCAGTCACTCCTACTAGCCATCATGGCGTGTTAAATTTTATATATAGTATAAACATTTTTGTCACATTTTGAAGTGTTGTCACAAATATAGATTTTTCGCTACACATATTGATACTGAAATATCTGAAACGCTTCCAATACTAATTTTCCACAGAAACACGATACCAGCTGCTCTCTCTCTCTCTCTCTCTCTCTCTCTCTCTCTCTCTCTCTCTCTCTCTCTCTCTGACAGTGAGTTACACACAAACCTGCTTCACCTCACTCACTCGTTTCATTTGCTCCAGATTGATATTGTTGCCATTACAGGTCTTGAATTTCCAGTGAATATAAATCCTTAAATCAGTTTCAGAGAAAGAAAACCCCAAGTCCATTTCAGTGAGTGAAATTGCAGAGTCCATTACAGTGAGTGAAAGTCCCAAGCTTGTTCCGATAAATAATATTCTCAAGCCTGTTCTTTTGAGTGAAGTTCAAGAGCCAGTTTTCCAGAGCCCGCTGCAGTTCATGAATCCAGTCCAGAATTTCTGCATTAACCCCTGCCCAAAGGAGGAGGCTGAGGAAGAAAAAACGGCCCTCTGCATGTCCAGCCCCTGAGCTCAGTCACAAGCACTCTCCAGCCACTGAGCTCAGTCACGAGCCCTTTCCAGCCCCTGAGCTCAGTCACAAGCCCACTCCAGCCCCTGAGCTCAGTCACGAGCCCACTCCAGCCCCTGAGCTCAGTCACAAGCCCACTCCAGCCCCTGAGCTCAGTCACGAGCCCTTTCCAGCCCCTGAGTTCAGTCACAAGCCCACTCCAGCCCCTGAGTTCAGTCACGAGCCCACTCCAGCCCCTGAGCTCAGTCACAAGCCCACTCCAGCCCCTGAGCTCAGTCACGAGCCCTTTCCAGCCCCTGAGTTCAGTCACAAGCCCACTCCAGCCACTGAGCTCAGTCACGAGCCCACTCCAGCCCCTGAGCTCAGTCACAAGCCCACTCCAGCCCCTGAGCTCAGTCACGAGCCCACTCCAGCCCCTGAGCTCAGTCACAAGCCCACTCCAGCCCCTGAGCTCAGTCACAAGCCCACTCCAGCCCCTGAGTTCAGTCACAAGCCCACTCCAGCCCCTGAGTTCAGTCACAAGCCCACTCCAGCCCCTGAGCTCAGTTACAAGCCCACTCCAGCCCCTGAGCTCAGTTACAAGCCCACTCCAGCCCCTGAGCTCAGTTACAAGCCCACTCCAGCCCCTGAGTTCAGTCACAAGCCCACTCCAGCCCCTGAGCTCAGTTACAAGCCCACTCCAGCCCCTGAGCTCAGTTACAAGCCCACTCCAGCCCCTGAGTTCAGTCACAAGCCCACTCCAGCCCCTTAGCTCAGTCACGGGCTCTTTCCACTCCCTAAGCTCAGTCACAAGCCCACTACAGCCCCTGAACTCAGTCATGAGCTCTCTGCAGCCCCTGAGCTCAGTCACAAGCGCAAGAAACGGCCCTCTGCATGTCCAGCCCCTGAGCTCAGTGATAAGCTCGCTCCAGTCCCTGAGCTCAGTCACGAGCTCGCTCCAGCCCCTGAGCTCAGTCACAAACTCTTTGCAACCCTGAGGTCAGTCACAAGCTTTATCCAGCCCCTGAGCTCAGTCACAACCCCTCTCCAACCCCTGAACTCAGTCACAAGCCCATTCCAGCCCCTGAGCTCCACTACTCCAGGATGCCCGTCCTCCCTTAGTTTTCATTGGGTTCAGTTTCTGTTTGCCTGTTTGACAGTTTTCCTGTGTGTTTAACTGATTGATCTCTTTTGTGTACTCTGTATTTAAGCCCTCAGTTTGAGTTGGTTCTTGGTCCTGTATCATCAGCGTGGTAGTGTTTCTCCATGTTATTCTCCTGTTTCTTGTGTTTGAAGTTTGATGACTATTTTGTTTATTCCTCCGTCATGCACTTCACTACAGCCACCAATCTGTGACAAAAACAGTTGTGCTTCTTAATACTTTTGTGGTGATACATTTCTTTCATTCAGGATTTTTGGAGTTCGAAAGAACAGCATTTATTTGAAATAGAAATCTTTTGTAACATTATAAATGACTTTACAGTCTCTTTCGATCAAATGAATGCATCCTCCATTGATTTATTGCCAAGGGACTGGAAAGTGGAGATGATGGAGAGGAGGAGAGCTGGTATCCTAAAAGCATGGAGGAACTGGTGACCGTAGATGAAGTCGGAGGTGAAGATGACTCTATAGTTGAACCTGATCTACCTGACCTTCAAGAGGAGGACCAGAGAGTTGAGCCCGTTCTGTCGGCGACAGAGAGCCCTAAACCAATTGCAGAAACCCCAACAAAAGTTGAGGACACTGTGGTGGACCCTCCTACCCTTCCACCACTGGATTTGGTCCCCGAGGAAAGCTCTGGAGGTGCTCAGTCCTGCCCTGGAGAGACCCCCCTGAAGTCATCTGTCCCAGAGCAGCCGGTCTCTCAACTCAACCAGTTCCCGTCCCACGAGTTCAAGAGCGCTTTGGAGGAGACATGCACCGCCACTGATATGGATACACAGACCAACACAGCCACACCAGCTGGGCCTCCAAACCACAGCAGCACATGTGAAAGTGGAAAAGTGACAGACTCGAGTAATGACGAAAAAAAGGAGGCAGAGTTGGACAACAAGGAGCCATGTCTCAAACAGGACAGTCAGAAGAAAGGTACCCACAGTCATATAAGTTTGTCAGTAATGCATATATAAACCCAGTTTTGGGGCGGGTTACTTACTGATACTACTAACAAATAGTTCTTAACAGTTCCTCATAACTACGGTAGCGTTTATGTAGCTCGAAAAGTAGAGCATTGCACTAACAACGCTGTTCATAGGTTCGATTCCCATGGAGCAATAACTGATCAATTGTGTGCCTTGAATGTAATGAATGTCGCTTTGAATAAAAGCATTTGCCAAATGCGTAATTGTTTGTTCAGATTCACTGGCTGAGTACTTCAAACCATTAAATCACGAGTGGGTTTGAAAAGCGAATCCTTTTGACTCATTAAAAAGAGCAAGTTCTTGAGAATCATTTGCCTGTGAATCGGACATCACCACTTGTACCATGTTCGGTTTTGCATGTACTCGAAAGTAACTTAACGACATATCTGCCGAAACCACATTTGGATTTTTTGTTGCACTCTGGAAAGCTGCTAAAATTTGTTTTGATTTGCCAATAAAAAATTTAACTTGATGACACATGCATTTTTGTTGTGTGTGAAAGCTTTGACATTTTGATAATAACTAGGGCTGTCAAACGATTAATCGCGATTAATCGCTTCCAAAATAAAAGTTTGTGTTTACATAATATATGTGGGTGCACTGTGTATAACTATTTTGTATAAATACACATGGGTGTATATTTAAGAAAAAATTTTTTAGAAATAAAATATTTATAATATAAATTATTTATAATTCTATATACAGTATATCCATGAAAATATTTCTTAAATACATACAAGCATGTGTGTGTATTTATATATATAAAATAATTATACTCAGTGCACCCACATATATTATGTAAACACAAACTTTTATTTTGGATGCGATTAATCGCGATTAATCGTTTGACAGCCCTAATAATAACTTTTGACAAAGGCAAGTAAATGATGTCAGAATTGTCAAAACCTATTTGTCAAAATGTATTTTTTTTTCGTACAAAAACTGTGAAATTCAAACTCATTTTGTAGAAGCTGCATTTAAAATCTACTTGATATAAAATCTTAGAGGGCATTTTTGAACCTTTTGCGGCAGTTTAATGTGATTTACAGGCTGTAGATAAAATAACATGTGCTTAGACTCATCATTCCACCTGCTTTTCTGTTCTAGATATCCCCGACTCATTACCGGCCCCTTCACCTCAGGCGACAGACATCTGTGCTGCGGCACCTTCTCAGGATCAGGAGAAAGCCATTAGTGAACACAGCATACCGTTGGGTACGTCCACCAGAGTCAAAAGATTCAAGCACATGACATAAACGCTGTTTAGTCCTGAAGAAGAAAGCATGAGCAATAGTAGCTGCGCTTTGAGCGGCTCTGGCTGTGATGTAGGCTCTCAGTGGGTAACTGAAGCCTTTAAGGCCAGTTGATGTCAGAGGAGCATTTGTCATCCTGTTGAGTGAGGTGTGAATTGCACCCTCGAGGCCTGAGCTTGTGTACTCATTACCACACAGCTAACGCACTTGATTCCCTCAGAAGAGCTGACTTTACACCCCTGCACACACACAGTATATGAGAATGTGGCTCAGAAAATGTATCGGTTTGGTGTTGTTCTGATTTCTGACTGGTTTTGTTGTTTTGGCAGGTGTGGAGTTCATTGTGCCAAGGACGGGATTTTATTGCAACCTGTGTGGCTTGTTTTACAACAGCGAACAAACAGCCAAGATGACACACTGTCGGAGTACAATTCACTACAGGAACCTACAGGTCAGAAATACTAACATGCAGTCTTCCTTTCTCTTTCCGTTAAAATATGAATGTTTTTCTCTTTCTTAACCTTTAAAGTTAAATGCAATTTTACTGCTTTGTCACCACGACAATACAAAACCATAAACAACGATGATTTAAACAGCTTTAACTCTTGTGCGGTGTTGAAAATAAAGCTGAAATCAAATAATATATAACTATTAAATGAAAATTTAAAATGTTGGCAATAAACTGAAATAAGTTGAAGTTGAAACACTAAAATTATTTACTGAAAAGTAGGGCTGTCAAACGATTAATCACGATTAAGCGAATCCAAAATAAAAGTTTGTGTTTAAATAATAAATGTGGGTGCACTGTGTATAATTATTTTGTATATCTATAAATACACACACATGCATGTATATTTAAAAAAAAATGTAATTATATATAAAATATTTATATATTGTATAAATCTATATACAGTATATGCATGAAAATATTTCTTAAATATATACAAGCATGTGTGTGTATTTATATATATAAAATAATTATGCACAGTGCACCCACATATATTATGTAAACACAAACTTTTTTTGGGATGCGATTAATCGCGATTAATCGTTTGACAGCCCTACTGAAAATAAATAAAACTGAAATAAAAATGAATGAAAGCGACTGTAAATAATATTATTTATGCAATATTTGAGAAAAAAACAACTAATAAAACGACAAAAACACATAACAAAATGACAAAAAATTCTAACAAAATTAACATGAAAAGTAAAAATATACAAAATAAAAGTTTATACGAAATAATATTCCAAAAATGTAATAATAATGATAAAATAACAAAAAAAATCGTTCCTTAAAATCTCTTCCCTAACAAACGGATTCACAAAAAATTAGATTAGCTAAACTACCGACTAACTAACTTGTACATGGAAGCAACTCGAATCAGTGAAGTGTTTCTGAAAAACAAGACTTTCTAGCAGAACATATATACGATGAGCTAAACTACAGTCTCACTAACTATGGAAGTGGACAGAGTGGACTGAGACAATCACTTAACAGAGTGTATTTGACTATTGCTCTCTTGGCATTAAAGCCACTTGCAAACAATGTGAAATTCAAACATCGATGTAGCATTTGGTCACACTACACTGCTACTTGTTGGAAATTGTTCCTTGTTACTGAAATTGTTACTACACTTACTTAGTTACTCACCACCACTGGTGACGGCAATGTAAGACAGACTGATCTAAGGAGCCCGGTCCTCGGGGTGGGATATGGTTTCTCATTAAAACGCACACATACAGACAGACGAACACACTTTCCAACACAACATAGTTGAGGCGGCCCGGAGCCGGACATTCCCCGTCATCATCACAGTCCGACCACAGCCAGTTGTCACGTCTCTCACACTCGAGCGGTCGGCCAAACAGCGCCACCTCATACTTCACTTCTCCGGCTGGAGGTCTGCCAGCTGTGTTGAGTTTACAAGAACTACAGTGAGAACTCAACACCAGAAGAGCACGACAGGTGAAACCCAGCGAGAGAGAGAGAGAGAGAGACTGTAAACACTACAGGAAACACCTGCTTTCCTCCCACATTTTGACCTTCTTCTTTTTCAGCTCTCCTTGTTTCACTGGTAAACAAGTACGCTTTTTGGTCGGACTCACATTTGCACGAGTTTCTTCGACTAAAGGCACTTTTATGTCATTAAAACAGACCTCTACTTGCCTCAAAGTCCATACTTGTCAGCTCAATAGTAGCACTTATAAAATGTGAGACAGTTTTTTCAAATTATGAAAAAAAAGTCCGTCACTATTATTTCAGATGACTAAATTAGGATTCATAAAAGCTATAAAATTAGTCTTTTTTGTCATTTTATCCACTGTTGGATATTGTCAGTGGATAAATTACATAAACGTATGGGTTTGAAAATTGTATTTTAATAGAGTTACTTCAGTGTAACAGTCAGATGCTGCCAGTCAGCCATTTTAGTCAGAGAAACCAAACTGTTGCTCTTCAAGGCTGAATGGTTGCCCTTTAAAAGTAAACCGACGTTTGTGTAATTTAATGGGGGGGTTGTTTGTGTTTTTATAGAAGTATCTGTCGCAGCTGGCGGAGGAAAGTCTCTTGAACTTCCACACCGAGTCGCCAAAAACTGAGTGAAGCTCACCTGAGACTGCCATCACTGTTGGGACACACTGAGTGAGACAAAGCCATGGAGAGACAGAGACACACAACACAAAGAGGAAAGGAACGGGACACAAGGAGAACTGGAGCAATTGGATACTTTGTGTACTCTAGGTCATGGCAATGTGAATTGAATTCTGAAAAAAACATTTTTTTTTAAAAAAATATTATATTTTAAAGGAATAGTTCACTGGAAACATTTTAAACTTTTTTTTATGCTGCTATTTTTCTGTACAATGCAAGTGAATGGGGACTTCTAATTTTAAAAGCATCATAAAAATTGGATTACAATGGATTAATCTGGATTACTTGATCAGATTCCTAAAGTTAAAAACTTGTAATTAGATTATATTACATTTAAAATACTTGTAATCTGACTACAGTTACTTTTTATTGATTACATGATCATTTAATCACAAAATGGCAGAAAATTATTCATAATTCAATGAGTATTCAATTCAAATCACTTTATTCATCCCCAAGGGGCAATTTAAATGACATAAAGAGTAGCATATATTGAACTACACACAGTTCATCATTAATAAAAATAAATAAATAGTTAAAAAATAAGAATAGAAAGTAGATAGGATGAGTACCTCAGTCTATTTCATGTTTTAGTGCAGTTCAAAGTTAGTTAATTAGTATAATTCTCAGCCACTGGCAGCTACCACAGTCAGCAACTGGCAGCTGCCACTCAGCAACTGGCAGCTGCCAGTCAGCCGCCAGTCAGTCAGCAACAGTCATTCACTGGCAGCTGCCAGTCAGCCACTGGCTATAGGAAATAAATTGTTTTCTATAATAAATTGAGAGTGTCACACTGCCACACTCAGCTGCCAGTCAGCAACTGGCAGCTGCCACACTCAGCCACTGGCAGCTGCCACCAGCCACCAGTCAGCTGCCAGTCAGCAACTGGCAGCTGCCACTCAGCCACTGGCTATAGGAAATAAATTGTTTTCTATAATAAATTGAAAGTGTCACACTGCCACACTCAGCTGCCAGTCAGCAACTGGCAGCTGCCACACTCAGCCACTGGCAGCTGCCAGTCAGCCGCCAGTCAGCCACTGGCAGCTGCCACAGTCAGCCACTGGCAGCTGCCACTCAGCCACTGGCAGTTGCCACCAGCCACCAGTCAGCTGCCAGTCAGCAACTGGCAGCTGCCACTCAGCCACTGGCTATAGGAAATAAATTGTTTTCTATAATAAATTGAAAGTGTCACACTGCCACACTCAGCTGCCAGTCAGCAACTGGCAGCTGCCACACTCAGCCACTGGCAGCTGCCAGTCAGCCGCCAGTCAGCCACTGGCAGCTGCCACAGTCAGCCACTGGCAGCTGCCACTCAGCCACTGGCAGTTGCCACCAGCCACCAGTCAGCTGCCAGTCAGCAACTGGCAGCTGCCACTCAGCCACTGGCTATAGGAAATAAATTGTTTTCTATAATAAATTGAAAGTGTCACACTGCCACACTCAGCTGCCAGTCAGCAACTGGCAGCTGCCACACTCAGCCACTGGCAGCTGCCAGTCAGCCGCCAGTCAGCCACTGGCAGCTGCCACAGTCAGCCACTGGCAGCTGCCACTCAGCCACTGGCAGTTGCCACCAGCCACCAGTCAGCTGCCAGTCAGCAACTGGCAGCTGCCACTCAGCCACTGGCTATAGGAAATAAATTGTTTTCTTATTATGAATATAATGTCATAATGTATAATGTGCCCACGGCCATTTGGTTTAATCGGGATAAACGGCCCCAAAACACCAATCATACACAAGAATAAAGGCATGACATTATATTCATAATAAGAAAACAATTTATTTCCTTTTAGAGAGAGTGTCAGGCGACGCGTTAGACTCGCAGTCTCAGCCTCGCTGAAAGGAAATAAAAAAAATTCTTATTATGAATATAATGTCATGCCTTTATTCTTGTGTATGATTGGTGTTTTGGGTACTGTTATCCCGATTAAACCAGTCAAATGGCCGTGATCCGACTGGCAGCTTGCAGACGCTTGCTGGACGCTCATCCAGCCAGCCGCTGCGGATCAGCGAATATAACGCGTTGCCTGACACTCTCGCTAAAAGGAAATAAATTGTTTTCTTATTATGAATATAATGTCATGCCTTTATTATTGTGTATGATTGGTGTTTTGGGTACTGTTGCCACGATTAAACCAGTCAAATGGCCGTGATCCGACTGGCAGCTTGCAGACCCTTGCTGGACGCTCATGGCAGCTGCCACAGTCAGCAACTGGCAGCTTTTATTTCCTTTCAGCGAGAGTGTCAGGCACTCAGCCACTCAGCCACTCAGCCACTGGCAGCTGCCAGTCAGCCACTGACAGGTCACGTGACCTGCCAGTGGTAGCTCCTGCCAGCCAGTTGAAGATTGAACCCCTACTCAGATTGCACTCCGATCGCACGGGTATTACCCTACAAATCGCTAGACGCGTATAATTACGCAGTTTGTGGGCATGTTCAGATGGTTTTATATAGCGATATAAGCGATGACTTTTGTGTGTTAAAAGCGGAGGTTTTACCGAGCCAACGCCAGGGGAAAAAAGACCTCTATATACAGCTGGTCGTGATCAACAAGCGGGAAGGCTAACGTTACATCCATACTGCAAATTGCACCTGCATGGCAGGATAACGTTAATTATTTATCATATTGGAGACGGATTGACTTGATGGTTATATTTCCCTAGAAAACTGTCACGACTAGGCTACTAATCACTTACCCAGCATCCGTCACCTTTCCTCCAGGGTCATTATTGCTAAACTAAACTTGTGTCTGTCATTTCACCAATTATCGCTGAGATGTGTGGAAATCGCGTCAGTGCGTGATGTAAAAAAAAAAAAAAAAAAAACATAAAAAAACTCATTAAGACACAACACACGGTTAGAACAAGCATGCACAGTGTACATAGCTGATGTAAAAATACATAAAACAAAAATCATAGTAACGTTAGGCATATTAGTATCGTTAGTATTTATCGCAAGTTAGTATTTATCGACGCAACAAGTAGGCATGTTGACGAGAAATTCTCCGTTAGCTGGTTTAAACTATGGTTACAGCACGATGGAATGAACTTTTCTGACCCCGACATGTGCACTGCATTTTTTTCTGTGACGTCAACCGTGAAGGGGTCTATATCAACCACCATATCGGTAACCAGCTGATATATGGTAATTTTTAATATTATCGTTATCGGCCCAATACGAAAATGTTGCAGATATATTAAAGCCGATAAAGGATAAATGATTTCCTTCAGTTGAGACACTTCAGATGTACACTGTTCACCATGATGGCTTTAAATTGCTTCAAAAAGGAAAAAATATAATATATGCAACACATAAACGACATAATTGTGTACTTGGGACTTGGCTTTTGATGGTGAGACTTTTGTTTTTGTAATTAGGATCTCAAAAATTATATAAAAAAGTTGGATTTATATTTATCGGCCTACATATTGGTTATCGGCTTTCAAATATAAAGAATTATCGGTATCTGCCAAAATTTTCATATCGGTTTCATATTTGATATTTGATTTGATATTCAAAAGTAATCAAAAAGTAATCCGATTATATTACCTAAAATGTGACACGTAATCGGTTACGCTAATAACTACAATTTTCATGATGTAATTTTTATTCAGTAATGGATTACAGTTTAACTGAAACGAGTGATCGAATAAGTTATCTTCTTATAACTTAAATTAAATATCTTTTTTTCTCCCACGTCATGAGTGAGGCTTTGAAAAACCACTGTAACACTGTAACAGCCTCAGTTCCCATTTATTTTCTTTGTATGGAGAAAAAAGTAAGCAGGAACATTCTGCAAAATATCTTCATTTCTGTTTTATGAAGAAAGAAAGAATGTCAGAGAGAAACGTAATTTTGTTTTTCAGTAAACTGTCTCTTTAAAACACTGCCCTTAATCGTAGACACAAGGCGAGGTGTGTGTCCGCTGCAGTCCAGGAATTTTTATAACACTGTGAAAAATATTAATATGAATATTAGAATGTGAAATGCACTGGTAAGTGTAGTGTTTACATCATTTGCATCTGCCTCATTCATACTCGAAGCTTGCGTATGTGTTGATTTGCCTCTATAGATTTCAGATGTGCCTTATTTAAATTTCTATTTAAATTTCAAGAGGTGTAAAATTATCCTCAGGTTAATATTTGTGAATATCATGTTGTTGTTTTTGTCAGTGTTCAGGTCTTGAATCTGTTTCATTCTTGAAATAATCACTTTTTTAAAGTGCCTTTTTGGTGGTGAGGTGTAGTGAAAATCTCAAAATGCTTAAAAAAAGAAAATTGGTTGAACAGAAAGCTGTTTATGTGTAATGTCTGTCATACTATTTTGCTTTTCGTCATTGCTGTACACAGAGGTCAGATTTTAGGGATACTTGAACTGGACCATGCTTATATGTCTAATTATCAAATTTATTTGTTTAATTATAATAATAATTTTAAAAAAAACTGAGTGAGAGTGTGTGTTATAATGCGAGTATATTACTGTTTTATATTCTGTTAATAATACCATCCCATTTTCTGGAAGAAAAATCTGTATAATTATTTTTGGGTTGCGTTGATGCAAATATTGAATAAACATTTTGGAAAATATCATGTCCCATGATGGCCCTGAATGAACATTATTGTATAGCACATTAAGAAATAACCCTTGCATCGTTTTTTTACCCATCGTCTTTTTCTTTTAAATGGGTCAAGATAACCATAGACTGTAAAAGAATATATTAGACAGAGAAAAAGTGACTTCATCCTCACCCATACGCAGTGTATTACATAATGACATCACCTATGTTCCAGCGCCCATCGGCGGCCGGCGGAAAGTCACGATCTTCGACGAACGAGGCGTCTCGTAGAAAATACGAGAAAGACCTGCTTTGTCAAACTCAATTTTCATTAGTCATTTAGTTATCCGCCTCTATTATTCTGACCAATCAGAGAGCTCGAAGGGCACCGTTACACTGTCGAGTTGCTGGGCAGAGAACACAAAATCAACATCAGCAGAGAGAGTACGTTCGCACTTGGGCTACTCGAGAAAGCAGGTTGGTGGGATTTGTTCTTTATCGACTGGCTGTTGTTGGGAAGAAACTTATTTTGTTACATATTACACTTTTGAAGATTTTACCTGAAGCGCTGCATCAAAATAAAGGTAAAAACGCTTTTGTTCGCAATCGCTGCACGTCCCGAGGCTTTGTTTATGTTTATGTTGCGCTCGTGCATTTGCGCGTGCACGTAACGCCAAAATATTAAGTGCGTGCTCTCAAATGTAAAACACGTTAATAAAATTATTACAAAAACGAAGTATTGCTTAGCCAAAACAATTTGTTTGAGAGACTGCAGATCTTCTGTCTGTGTGGTAATGTGTCCATTCATTGTTGTATCAGGCTTGTGCATGAGCCAAATGGACGCTGCTGATTGGAGCGACTGTCTAACGTTACATGTTTCATTTAACAATTCATTTATGTTTTAGACATATTGACGTTAACATTTCTGCATTTCTAGGTGCAAAGGCACACTTCATACGCTGTAAAACTAACCATGGCAACTGACTGTGAGGCATGGCTAAATGCAAACCCTGTTGGTAAGTTTGAGTGGATTTTTTATCGCGCGAGTTAGCATTTGATAGCATTTGAAATGTTTTTAGGTCAGTGTTTGAGAACTATTTGCCCTTATATTTGGTATTTGATATGATAAGCCTTTGCAAATTTGCTTGCCAAGGTCAGGACTATCACTTGTTTTTACTCTCTTGGTGGAATAAAACGTATTTAAAGGGGCCCAAACTTTGGCCCCTAGTGCTAATGCTATTTTGTATATATATATTTAGTCTCATAACATAAGTTGTCATGAATATTCACATATTGTCATCCACAGAGGCTGGAAATCTTAGCGATTCCTTCCCTTCCGGGGATGAGGACAGCACCTTTGCTGGAAATGTCAATAATGAGATCAACGGAAACTGGATATTGGCCCCCACCGGCAGCATTCACGAGGCAAGACTCAAAGCCAAGGTGAAGAGACGTCTGAGGAAGAACTCCTCCCGGGACTCGGGCCGGGGCGACTCGCTGAGTGATAACAGTGATGCGGTCCGGTCCACAGTTCCGCCCACCAGCCCAAAGGGCAAACTGCTCAACCGGAGGTCCAGGATGGGCAAAGGACGAGGCCTGCCGAAGAAAGGTATTGGTGCTGTTTTCATTCCTTAAAGCCTGTTCACACCAAGAACCACAACTACATTCATGTCCACACCCTACTTCATATAACAAACGTCCGAGTGAACGGACTGACACACTACATCTACCAAACTCCACCCGTATTCACACATACGTTCATAACAGACGATAACTCCCATTCATTCAGATGTTGTTTTACACAGTGCTGGTCCTTTGTAGAGGGTTCAACGTCTCTGAGTGCAACAGACCTGAATTGATTTGGAAAAGTCTGGCTTGCAAAAACGACCTACATACTGTCCGACTGGCTGCGTCAAGTACGCCACATGTATGCTGACTTGCTAACCTAAAGCAAAGCCTGCAAAAAAACAACATTCGACTGTCTTTGTGTCTGACGGTGATCATTTAATCGTCTAGATTAGTGTTTTAGCTGAGATTATCGCCCCTCCTGACCTTTCCACCTCCCCCATCACCCCCGCAAGATGACTTCATGGCACACTTCTCTTTTTTGATTCCCTCTGCGAATGCACAGCCGTCCCTGTTTGTGTTATGTAACTGCTGGTTAAGTCAGCCCGCAGGGCAGGGCAGGAGATCGTGTTAGCTTTTTTTTTTTTTTTTGGCCAGAATCCTTCAGATGTAGGCGTTGCAGTGAAAATGTAGTAGGTTTGGAAGTGCCTCACATAGTACCTCACAATTGGCCTGAAAAATGGATTACAGCATATTGACAATCATCTTTGCGGTCTGACTGAGCTGAAGCTAATAGTGTTGTTTAGCCCTTAAACCAGAAATACAAAATTAGTGACATGTTTTCTTGATCAAATTTCTTATTTGATCTAGTTTTAGCAAACATGAGATACTTTTAAAGTTTGCATTCACCCTGTATATTTTCGAAATGCATGTTGATCTTGTGTACGATTTATCCCTGCATGTGTTTTTTTTTTTTTAATCTCGTAATTCCTAATCAAAATGATGTGATTTCGATTTTTCGGGTGAATGACAGACTTATCCTATCAGTCATTAAACTCTGCCCCTTTCTAACAATCGACTGCAAGTTCGCTTTCGCATCTGCCTCCATCCAATGGATAGAATCAAATGTCCACTATTTTCACTCGTGTATCACAATAAAAAAAGATAATTTGATACTTGCATTTAATTGTGTGTTTGCAAAAATCCTAAATAAAATAATAAATTCATTTCTGCACCCGATCTATTTCCCATGATTCATTGCGGGTTTAACTGACTAAATGGTTTTGCTTGCACTCTAGTCCAGACATTAGAAAAAATATCTGTCTATACATGTGAGCGAAATACACATAACACAACAAATCTTTAACTTTTCGGTGGCAAAATATTTTTTAGCAATTTTATGAATTACACTGCGCAAAACAAAAGTAATAGCCTACTAACCGGATGAAGAAGGGTCGACTTCCACAGAACATAAAATATTCTTTTTATTTTATTTTTCGTGTTCGCATTTATGAGGAAAAAAACAAACAATATTACGGACGTGAGGGTTCTCCATTACTCACATGACCGCTCTGAAAACTACTTCAAAACTTCACAGAGATCTTAAAGAGAAACCACAAAGCCTTTCTTTAAAGTGGATTTTTTTTGTATTGTATCGTAATTTCAATTAATGCTTCATCAACCAATTGCCTGGTTTTAATGAATAAAAATTAAATATAGTAGAAAATAGATCATCATGACGGAGGCGCCGGTGCACAAACTGGACTCTGGCCTCATAAATGAACCGAAACTTGGCGTATAATGTAGCCTATTCTCCTCACAGCCCTGAGAAATATATAGACTATGCATCTTTGAAAGCAGAGGTAGACAGGAGTCAAAGGGCTTAACAGTCGGGGGTGATATAAACTGTCGGATGTTCATTGCTGGATTCGGGAGATCGTGCAGTCATACATCAGCTATCCTTCGAAAGTTACAGGGATGGAAATTAGCACCCGCCACTAGCCAAATGCGGGTGATTTTGTGTTGTGGCGGGTAAACTCACTTCACCTACCGGCCTCCGTGTCGGGTAAATAAAAATAGCATACTGTTGGTAGACACTTTTAGAGGAGGCACACCTTAAAAAAATGTGGCATTACATCTCAGGCGTTAATGGTGCGTTTACACTAGACGCGAATAGAGCGTCTGGTGCGAGTGATTTCAATGTTAAGTCAATGCAAAGATGCGTTACGCACATAAAAAAAATTCCTGCTGCACGAATAAGGCGTAGAGCGCGGCAGACGTGAATACGTCTCATTCGCGCGTCAATTTCGCATGAATGACGCGAATTGAGTGTCTGGCGTGTTGTGGGCCTTTCACACAGGACACGGAATGCGCTGCGCTATGAAACCCATTCATTGGTTTCGCCACGCGAAAAGCGTTTTGTTCCTGAGTCGACCAAAGCGCAAGTGCAGCATTACCATTGACATGCTCACGCGCAGGCTGCGGTCAAACTTCAAAATAGTTCAACTTTTGCCGCTGCGCTCTGTGACGAAACAAACTTTTGTTTTATAGACGCGTCAATTT